>NC_088419.1:97552795-97750295 GCF_034236695.1 Oncorhynchus nerka | reverse complement strand
AATGCAGGCTTTAGCCTAGTCTGACTAAAAAACACTCAATGCAGGCTTTAGCCTGGTCTGACTAAAAAACACTCAATGCAGGCTTTAGCCTAGTCTGACTAAAATACACTCAATGCAGGCTTTAGCCTAGTCTGACTAAAATACACTCAATGCAGGCTTTAGCCTAGTCTGACTAAAATACACTCAATGCAGGCTTTAGCCTAGTCTGACTAAAATACACTCAATGCAGGCTTTAGCCTAGTCTGACTAAAATACACTCAATGCAGGCTTTAGCCTAGTCTGACTAAAATACACTCAATGCAGGCTTTAGCCTAGTCTGACTAAAATACACTCAATGCAGGCTTTAGCCTAGTCTGACTAAAAAACACTCAATGCAGGCTTTAGCCTGGTCTGACTAAAAAACACTCAATGCAGGCTTTAGCCTGGTCTGACTAAAAAACACTCAATGCAGGCTTTATCCTGGTCTGACTAAAAAACACTCAATGCAGGCTTCAGGCTGGTCTGACTTAAAAACACTCAATCAATGCAGGCTTCAGGCTGGTCTGACTAAAACACACTCAATCATCACTGCAGGCTTCATGCTGGTCTTACAACAACAACAAAAATGTCAGTTTGCAGGCCTAGCCGACACTATGAAGGGCTTTTAGGCCTGTTTCATTGTAGACAGAAGAAACAGAAAAGGAGAGGGACCCCTGCAGAACTAAAGCATTTTCTCTGGTTTTATCTCATCAAAACAAAACATATAATAGAACCTCTGATATGTAAGATGGCGTTGTGCTGGATGGCGTTGTGCTGGATGGCGTTGAGCTGGATGGCGTTGAGCTGGATGGCGTTGTGCTGGATGGCGTTGTGCTGGATGGCGTTGAGCTGGATGGCGTTGAGCTGGATGGCGTTGAGCTGGATGGCGTTGTGCTGGATGGCGTTGTGCTGGATGGCGTTGTACTGGATGGCGTTTTGCTGGATGGCGTTTTGCAAGCTCCGACCCAGCTTTGCTATTTTGTGATTCTTTAGGCGTTCTTTAACTTATTTTGACAAAATGTATCTGCTACCGTCTCTTATAACCAACAATAACTTTTGAACACCAGATTGGCAGTTACTTACCCCAATTTCGGCTTCAACTTTGACCCTACTGCCCTAGTCTCTTTCTGTAATTCTGAACCAGTTTTCAGGCTACCTAAGAGCCTAACGCCGGCATTACAGAGGCAAGTGATGGGGGATCCTGGTGAGATTAAGGTGAAGGGAAAACCAGTCATCTCTTCCCTACATTCTACTGGCTAATGTACAGTCACTAGATAATAAGATGGAGGACCTCCAATCGAGGATTTGCTACCAATGGAACTCTCGGAAATGCAATATTCTCTGCTTTTCTAAAACACGGCAATTGGACAAGATAAATCCCCCCCATGGCTATCCATCTCGATTGATTCTCCATGGAGTGGAGTGGACAGGACAGTAGAGTCAGGGAAATCGAGAGGGAGAGGCGATTGCCTCTTCATCAACATCAAATGGTGTGCTGACACGAGCAGAGTTAGTCATGACCGATTGACTAACCGATTGTTCACCCATCTTGGAATACCTTTACGTTTTTGTCATTTAGCAGCTCTTATCCAGAGCAACTTACAGTTAGTGCATTCATCTTAAGATAGCTAGGTGGGACCACCACATATCTCTGTCATAGTCAGTAAATTTTTCCTTAGTAAAGTAGTTATCAGCAAAGTCAGAGAAAAGCTTGGACTGGGCTGAGCGGGAGCTTCCCTCCCATAGGGGTGAGGTGGCAGAACGGAGTGCTCAGGTAGGCAAGTACCACAGTCGTGTAGTGTACGCCAGCTTTGACTGGAAGCCAGTGGAGTGTGCCGGGGAGTGGGGTGACACGGGACAACTTGGGAAGGTTGAACACCAGGCGAGCTGCAACATTGTGGATAAGTTGCAGGGCTTTGATGGCACAAGCAGGGACCTCAGCCAACAGTGAGTTGCAGTAGTCCAGACGGGAGATGACGAGTGCCTGGATTAGGGCCTGCTCCGCCTCCTGTGTGAGGTAGGGTTGTACTCTACGGATGTTGTAAAGCACATGTCAAACTCATTCGATGGAGGGCCGAGTGCATGCAGGTTTTCGCCCCATCCTTGTCCTTGATTGATTAATTAAGGTCACTAATTAGTAAGGAACTCCTTAATTGAAAGGAAAAAAGGAAAACTCAGACACTCGGCCCTCCGTGTAATGGGTTTGACAACCCTGTTGTAGAACATGAACCTGCAGGAGCGAGTCAGAACGACATGCTGTTGTCCAGGGTCACGCCAAGGTTGTTTGCACTCTGGGAGGGGGACACCGTGGAGTCGCCAACCGCGATGAGGTCTTTGAGTGTCAGAAGTACACTCAAAGTATAGTATCATCCACATAGCAATGACACACACTCAATACCTAGGTTTACCTCCACTGTACTCACATCCTACCATACCTTTGTCTGTACATTATACCTTGATGCTATTTTATCGCCCCCAGAAACCTCCTTTTACTCTCTGTTCCAGACGTTCTAGACGACCAATTCTTATTGCTTTTAGCCGTACCCTTATTCTTCTCCTCCTATGTTCCTCTGGCGATGTAGAGGTGAATCCAGGCCCTGCAGTGCCTAGCTCCACTCCTATTCCCCAGGCGCTCTCTTTTGATGACTTCTGTAACCGTAAGAGCCTTGGTTTCATGCATGTTAACATTAGAAGCCTCCTCCCTAAGTTTGTTCTTTTCACTGCTTTAGCACACTCTGCCAACCCGGATGTTCTAGCTGTGTCTGAATCCTGGCTTAGGAAGACCACCAAAAATTCAGAAATTTTAATTCCAAACTACAACATTTTCAGACAAGATAGAACTGCTAAAGGGGCGGTGTTGCAATCTACTGCAAAGATAGCCTGCAGAGTTCTGTCCTACTATCCAGGTCTGTACCCAAACAATTTGAACTTCTACTTTTAAAAATCCACCTCTCTAAAAACAAGTCTCTCACCGTTGCCGCCTGCTATAGACCACCCTCTGCTCCCAGCTGTGCTCTGGACACCATATGTGAACTGATTGCCCCCCATCTATCTTCAGAGCTCGTGCTGCTAGGCGACCTAAACTGGAACATGCTTAACACCCCAGCCATCCTACAATCTAAACTTGATGCCCTCAATCTCACACAAATTATCAATGAACCTACCAGGTACCCCCAAAGCCTTAAACACGGGCACCCTCATAGATATCATCCTAACCAACTTCCCTCTAAATACACCTCTGCTGTCTTCAACCAAGATCTCAGCGATCACTGCCTCATTGCCTGCATCCGTAATGGGTCAGCGGTCAAACGACCTCCACTCATCACTGTAAAACGCTCCCTGAAACACTTCAGCGAGCAGGCCTTTCTAATCGACCTGGCCGGGGTGTCCTGGAAGGATATTGATCTCATCCGTCAGTAGAGGATGCCTGGATATTTTTTAAAAATGCCTTCCTAACAATCTTAAATAAACATGCCCCATTCAAGAAAATTAGAACCAGGAACAGATATAGCCCTTGGTTCTCCCCAGACCTGACTGCCCTTAACCAACACAAAAACATCCTATGGCGTTCTGCATTAGCATCGAACAGCCCCGTGATATGCAGCTGTTCAGGGAAGCTAGAAACCGTTATACACAGGCAGTTAGAAAAGCCAAGGCTAGCTTTTTCAAGCAGAAATTTGCTTCCTGCAACACTAACTCTAAAAAGTTCTGGGACACTGTAAAGTCCATGGAGAATAAGAACACCTCCTCCCAGCTGCCCACTGCACTGAAGATAGGAAACACTGTCACCACTGATAAATCCACCATAATTGAGAATTTCAATAAGCATTTTTCTACGGCTGGCCATGCTTTCCACCTGGCAACTCCTACCCCGGTCAACAGCACTGCACCCCCAACAGCAACTCGCCCAAGCCTTCCCCATTTCTCCTTCTCCCAAATCCATTCAGCTGAAGTTCTGAAAGAGCTGAAAAATCTGGACCCCTACAAATCAGCCGGGCTAGACAATCTGGACCCTTTCTTTCTAAAATTATCTGCCGAAATTGTTGCCACCCCTATTACTAGCCTGTTCAACCTCTCTTTCTTGTCATCTGAGATTCCCAAAGATTGGAAAGCAGCTGCGGTCATCCCCCTCTTCAAAGGGGGACACTCTTGACCCAAACTGCTACAGACCTATATCTATCCTACCATGCCTTTCTAAGGTCTTCGAAAGCCAAGTCAACAAACAGATTACCGACCATTTCGAATCTCACCATACCTTCTCTGCTATGCAATCTGGTTTCAGAGCTGGTCATGGGTGCACCTCAGCCACGCTCAAGGTCCTAAACGATATCTTAACCGCCATCGATAAGAAACATTACTGTGCAGCCGTATTCATTGATCTGGCCAAGGCTTTCGACTCTGTCAACCACCACATCCTTATCGGCAGACTCGACAGCCTTGGTTTCTCAAATGATTGCCTCGCCTGGTTCACCAACTACTTCTCTGATAGAGTTCAGTGTGTCAAATCGGAGGGTCTGCTGTCCGGACCTCTGGCAGTCTCTATGGGGGTGCCACAGGGTTCAATTCTTGGACCGACTCTCTTCTCTGTATACATCAATGATGTTGCTCTTGCTGCTGGTGAGTCTCTGATCCACCTCTACGCAGACGACACCATCCTGTATACTTCCGGCCCTTCTTTGGACACTGTGTTAACAACCCTCCAGGCAAGCTTCAATGCCATACAACTCTCCTTCCGTGGCCTCCAATTGCTCTTAAATACAAGTAAAACTAAATGCATGCTCTTCAACCGATCGCTACCTGCACCTACCCGCCTGTCCAACATCACTACTCTGGGCGGCTCTGACTTAGAATACGTGGACAACTACAAATACTTAGGTGTCTGGTTAGACTGTAAACTCTCCTTCCAGACCCATATCAAACATCTCCAATCCAAAGTTAAATCTAGAATTGGCTTCCTATTTCGCAACAAAGCATCCTTCACTCATGCTGCCAAACATACCCTTGTAAAATTGACCATCCTACCAATCCTCGACTTTGGCGATGTCATTTACAAAATAGCCTCCAATACCCTACTCAACAAATTGGATGCAGTCTATCACAGTGCTATCCGTTTTGTCACCAAAGCCCCATATACTACCCACCATTGCGACCTGTACGCTCTCGTTGGCTGGCCCTTTGTCGCCAAACCCACTGGCTCCATGTCATCTACAAGACCCTGCTAGGTAAAGTCCCCCTTATCTCAGCTCGCTGGTCACCATAGCATCTCCCACCTGTAGCACACGCTCCAGCAGGTATATCTCTCTAGTCACCCCCAAAACCAATTCTTTCTTTGGCCGCCTCTCCTTCCAGTTCTCTGCTGCCAATGACTGGAACGAACTACAAAAATCTCTTAAATTGGAAACACTTATCTCCCTCACTAGCTTTAAACACCAACTGTCAGAGCATCTTACAGATTACTGCACCTGTACATAGCCCACCTATAATTTAGCCCAAACAACTACCTCTTTCCTAACTGTATTTAATTTATTTATTTATTTTGCTCCTTTGCACCCCATTATTTTTATTTCTACTTTGCACATTCTTCCATTGCAATACTACCATTCCAGTGTTTTACTTGCTATATTGTATTTACTTTGCCACCATGGCCTTTTTTTGCCTTTACCTCCCTTCTCACCTAATTTGCTCATTGTATATAGACTTGTTTTTTTTTTTACTGTATTATTGACTGTATGTTTGTTTTACTCCATGTGTAACTCTGTGTCGTTGTATGTGTCGAACTGCTTTGCTTTATCTTGGCCAGGTCGCAATTGTAAATGAGAACTTGTTCTCAACTTGCTTACCTGGTTAAATAAAGGTGAAATAAATAAAATAAAAATAGGAGAGACCATGTGAGGACATGACAAGTGATTTGGTGTATAGAGAGAAGAGGAGAGGGACTAGAACTGAGCCCTGGGGGACACCAGTAGTGAGAGTACATAGTACAGATCCTCTCCATGTCAGCTGGTAGGAGCGGCCAGGTAGGACGCAATCCAAGAGTGTGCAGAGCCTGAGACTCACAGCCCTGAGAGGGTGGAGAGGAGGATCTGATAGAGCCTGAGACTCCCAGCCCTGAGAGGGTGGAGAGGAGGATCTGATAGAGCCTGAGACACCCAGCTCTGAGAGGGTGGAGAGGAGGATCTGATAGAGCCTGAGACACCCTGCCCTGAGAGGGTGGAGAGGAGGATCTGATGGTTCACTGATGGTTCACGGTGTCGAAGGCAGCGAATAGATCTAGGAGGATGAGAACAGAGGAGAGAGAGAGTCAGCTTTGGCAGTAAGGACACCCTTCGTGACACAGAGAAGAGCAGTCTTGGTTGTGATCCATCTTGAAGCTCGACTGGTTAGGTTCAAGAAGATCATTCTGAGAGAGATAACGAGGGAGTTGATCAGAGACAGCCAGAGGATCAACGGTTGGTTTCTTGAGGTGAGCAACTCTGGACCTTTTTAAGTCAAAGGGATGTATCAAATGGTCAAGGATGAGTTAATACAGGCAGTGGGGAATGGGAGAAGGTCGCCGGAGATGGTCTGGAGAAAGGAGGAGGGATGGGACGGGTCGGGCGGCCGGGCGTCACTAGTCGCAGGATTTCATCTGAAGAGAGAGGGGAGAAAGAGGTTAAGGAGTAGGGTAGTTCTGTGTGAGTTAGACCAGTGGACCCAGTAGGCTGAGTGAATGAGGAGCGGATGTTGTCAACCTTCTTTTCAAATTGCTTGACAAAGTCGCTCACAGAGAGGGAGGAGGAAAAGCGGATTAAGGAGGAAGGAGAAGGTGGAAAATAGTTTCCAAAGGGTTAGAGACGGAAACTTGACATTTAGAGTGATTGAAAGTGGCTTTAGCAGCAGATACAGAGGAAGAGAAGATAGAGGAGGGAGTGAAAGGATGATAGGTCCTCCGGAAGGTTAGTTTCGTAAAGCACCTGATTGTCCCTACATGTTCTAAGATCACTGCATTCTTTCCTGTTCCTATGACAACCACCCTGTATCACTCACTTCTGTAATCACGTTTTGAAAGGATGGGCATACATCAACACCATTATTCCAGACATCTTGGACCCACTCCAACTTGCCCACTACTCCAAACAGATCCACAGATGACGCAATCTCTATTGCACTCCACACAGCCCTCGCCCACCTAGACAAGAGGAATACCTATGTGAGAATGCTGTTTATTGACAACAGCTCAGCGTTCAACCCCATTGTCCCCTCCAAGCTCATAACAAAGGTAGGGACTGAACCTCTCCCTCTGCGGCGCCGACAGAGATGGCCGCCTCGCTTCGCGTTCCTAGGAAACTATGCAGTTTTTTGTTTTTTTACGTGTTATTTCTTACATTAGTACCCCAGGTCATCTTAGGTTTCATTACATACAGTCGAGAAGAACTACTGAATATAAGATCAGCGTCAACTCACCATCAGTACGACCAAGAATATGTTTTTCGCGACGCGGATCCTGTGTTCTGCCTTTCAAACAGGACAACGGAATGGATCCCATGCAGCGACCCAAAAAGACGACTCCGAAAAAGAGGGAAACAAGGCGGTCTTCTGGTCAGACTCCGGAGACGGACACACCGTGCACCACTCCCTAGCATTCTTCTTGCCAATGTCCAGTCTCTTGACAACAAGGTTGATGAAATCCGAGCAAGGGTAGCATTCCAGAGGGACATCAGAGACTGTAACGTTCTGTGCTTCACGGAAACATGGCTCACTGGAGAGACGCTATCCGAAGCGGTGCAGCCAACGGGTTTCTCCACACATCGCGCCGACAGAAACAGACACCTTTCTGGTAAGAAGAGGGGCGGGGGCGTATGCCTTATGGCTAACGAGACATGGTGTGATGAAAGAAACATACAGGAACTCAAATCCTTCTGTTCACCTGATTTAGAATTCCTCACAATCAAATGTAGACCGCATTATCTACCAAGAGAATTCTCTTCGATTATAATCACAGCTGTATATATCCCCCCCAAGCAGACACATCGATGGCTCTAAACTAAACTTTATTTAACTCTTTGCAAACTGGAAACCATTTATCCGGAGGCTGCATTCATTGTAGCTGGGGATTTTAACAAGGCTAATCTGAAAACAAGACTCCCTAAATTTTATCAGCATATCGATTGCGCAACCAGGGGTGGAAAAACCTTGGATCATTGTTACTCTAACTTCCGCGATGCATATAAGGCCCTGCCCCGCCCCCCTTTCGGAAAAGCTGACCACGACTCCATTTTGTTGATCCCTGCCTACAGACAGAAACTAAAACTAGAGACTCCCACGCTGAGGTCTGTCCAACGCTGGTCCGACCAAGCTGACTCCACACTCCAAGACTGCTTCCATCACGTGGACTGGGATATGTTTCGTATTGCGTCAGATAACAACATTGACGAATACGCTGATTCGGTGTGCGAGTTCATTAGAACGTGCGTTGAAGATGTCATTCCCATAGCAACGATTAAAACATTCCCTAACCAGAAACCGTGGATTGATGGCAGCATTCGCGTGAAACTGAAAGTGCGAACCACTGCTTTTAATCAGGGCAAGGTGTCTGGTAACATGACCAAATACAAACAGTGCAGCTATTCCCTCCGCAAGGCTATCAAACAAGCTAAGCATCAGTACAGAGACAAAGTAGAATCTCAATTCAACGGCTCAGACACAAGAGGCATGTGGCAGGGTCTACAGTCAATCACGGACTACAGGAAGAAATCCAGCCCAGTCACGGACCAGGATGTCTTGCTCCCAGGCAGACTAAATAACTTTTTTGCCCGCTTTGAGGACAATACAGTGCCACTGACACGGCCTGCAACGAAAACATGCGGTCTCTCCTTCACTGCAGCCGAGGTGAGTAAGACATTTAAACGTGTTAACCCTCGCAAGGCTGCAGGCCCAGACGGCATCCCCAGCCGCGCCCTCAGAGCATGCGCAGACCAGCTGGCCGGTGTGTTTACGGGCATATTCAATCAATCCCTATACCAGTCTGCTGTTCCCACATGCTTCAAGAGGGCCACCATTGTTCCTGTTCCCAAGAAAGCTAAGGTAAGTGAGCTAAACGACTACCGCCCCGTAGCACTCACTTCCGTCATCATGAAGTGCTTTGAGAGACTAGTCAAGGACCATATCACCTCCACCCTACCTGACACCCTAGACCCACTCCAATTTGCTTACCGCCCAAATAGGTCCACAGACCTATGCAATCTCAACCACACTGCACACTGCCCTAACCCATCTCGACAAGAGGAATACCTATGTGAGAATGCTGTTCATCGACTACAGCTCGGCATTCAACACCATAGTACCCTCCAAGCTCGTCATCAAGCTCGAGACCCTGGGTCTCGACCCCGCCCTGTGCAACTGGGTACTGGACTTCCTGACGGGCCGCCCCCAGGTGGTGAGGGTAGGCAACAACATCTCCTCCCCGCTGATCCTCAACACTGGGGCCCCACAAGGGTGCGTTCTGAGCCCTCTCCTGTACTCCCTGTTCACCCACGACTGCATGGCCACGCACGCCTCCAACTCAATCATCAAGTTTGCGGACGACACAACAGTGGTAGGCTTGATTACCAACAACGACGAGACGGCCTACAGGGAGGAGGTGAGGGCCCTCGGAGTGTGGTGTCAGGAAAATAACCTCACACTCAACGTCAACAAAACTAAGGAGATGATTGTGGACTTCAGGAAACAGCAGAGGGAACACCCCTATCCACATCGATGGAACAGTAGTGGAGAGGGTAGCAAGTTTTAAGTTCCTCGGCATACACATCACAGACAAACTGAATTGGTCCACTCACACAGACAGCATCGTGAAGAAGGCGCAGCAGCGCCTCTTCAACCTCAGGAGGCTGAAGAAATTCGGCTTGTCACCAAAAGCACTCACAAACTTCTACAGATGCACAATCGAGAGCATCCTGGCGGGCTGTATCACCGTCTGATACGGCAACTGCTCCGCCCTCAACCGTAAGGCTCTCCAGAGGGTAGTGAGGTCTGCACAACGCATCACCGGGGGCAAACTACCTGCCCTCCAGGACACCTACACCACCCGATGTTACAGGAAGGCCATAAAGATCATCAAGGACATCAACCACCCGAGCCACTGCCTGTTCACCCCGCTATCATCCAGAAGGCGAGGTCAGTACAGGTGCATCAAAGCTGGGACCGAGAGACTGAAAAACAGCTTCTATCTCAAGGCCATCAGACTGTTAAACAGCCACCACTAACATTGAGTGGCTGCTGCCAACACACTGACACTGACTCAACTCCAGCCACTTTAATAATGGGAATTGATGGGAAATGATGTAAATATATCACTAGCCACTTTAAACAATGCTACCTTATATAATGTTACTTACCCTACATTATTCATCTCATATGCATACGTATATACTGTACTCTATATCATCGACTGCATCCTTATGTAATACATGTATCACTAGCCACTTTAACTATGCCACTTTGTTTACATACTCATCTCATATGTATATACTGTACTCGATACCATCTACTGTATCTTGCCTATGCTGCTCTGTACCATCACTCATTCATATATCCTTATGTACATATTCCTTATCCCCTTACACTGTATATAAGACAGTAGTTTAGGAATTGTTAGTTAGATTACTTGTTGGTTATCACTGCATTGTCGGAACTAGAAGCACAAGCATTTCACTACACTCGCGTTAACATCTAACTAACAATTCCTAAACTACTGTCTTATAAGGCTTTTATTGACATTTACAGGAAGTTGCAGAGTGTCAATATTTGCAGTGTTGACCCTTCTTTTTCAAGACCTCTGCAATCCGCCCTGGCATGCTGTCAATTAACTTCTGGACCACATCCTGACTGATGGCAGCCCATTCGTGCATAATCAATGCTTGGAGTTTGTCAGAATTTGTGGGGTTTTGTTTGTCCACCCGCCTCTTGAGGATTGACCACAAGTTGTCAATAGGATTAGGGTCTGGAGATTTTCCTGGCCATGGACCCAAAATATCGATGTTTTGTTTTCCGAGACACTTAGTTATCACTTTTGCCTTATGGCAAGGTGCTCCATCATGTTGGAAAGGCATTTGTTTGTCACCAAACTCTTCCTGGATGGTTGGGAGAAGTTTCTCTCGGAGGATGTGTTAGTACCATTCTTTATTCATGGCTGTTCTTAGGCAAAATTGTGAGTGAGCCCACTCCCTTGACTGAGAAGCAACCCCACACATGAATGGTCTCAGGATGCTTTACTGTTGCCATGACACAGGACTGACTGATGGTAGCGCTCACCTTGTCTTCTCCGGACAAGCTTTTTTCCTCATGCCCAAAACAATCGGAAAGGAGATTCATCAGAGAAAATGACTTTACCCCAGTCCTCAGCAGTCCAATCCCTGTACCTTTTGCAGAATATTAGTCTGTCCCTGATGTTTTTCCTGGAGAGAAATTACTTCTTTGCTGCCCTTCTTGACACCAGGCCATCCTCCAAAAGTCTTCACCTCACTGAGCGTGCAGATGCACTCACACCTGCCTGCTGCCATTCCTGAGCAAGCTCTGTACTGGTGATGCCCCGATCCTGCAGCTGAATCAACTTTAGGAAACGGTCCTGGCGCTTGCTGGACTTTCTTGGGTGCCCCGAAGCCTTCTTCACAACAATTGAACCGCTCTACTTGAAGTTCTTGATGATCCGATAAATGGTTGATTTAGATGCAATCTTACTGGCAGCAATATCCTTGCCTGTGAAGCCCTTTTTGTGTAAAGCAATGATGCCGGCACGTGTTTCCTTGCAGGTAACCATGATTGACAGAGGAAGAACAATGATTCCAAGCACCACCGTTCTTTTGAAGCTTCCAGTCTGTTAATCAAACTCAATCAGGATGACAGAGGGATCTCCAGCCTTGTCCTCGTAAACACTAATACCTGTGTTAACGAGAGAATCACTGACATGATGTCAGCTGGTCCTTTTGTAGCAGGGCTGAAATGCAGTGGAAATGTTTTTTGGGGATTCAGTTAATTTGCATGGCAAAGAGGGACTTTGCAATTAATTGCAGTTCATCTGATCACTCTTCATAACATTCTGGAGTATATGCAAATTGCCATCATACAAACTGAGGCAGCAGACTTTGTGAAAATTAATATTTGTGTCATTCTCAAAACTTTTGGCCACGACTGTACAGCACCCAATGTCACAGGAATGCCAAAAAAGATCATCAAGAACAACAACCACCCGAGCCACGGCCTGTTCATCCTGCTATCATCCAGAAGGTGAGATCAGTACAGTTGCATCAAAGCTGGGACCGAGAGACTGAAAAACAGCTTCTATCTCAAGGCCATCAGCCTGTTAAACAGCCATCACTAGCAAGTTAGTGTCAATCGCTGACAGTTAGAGGCTGCTGCCTACATACATAGATTTGAAATCCCTGGCCACTTTAATAAATGGAACACTAGTCACTTTAATAATGTTTACATAACTCATCTCATATGCATATACTGTATTCTATTATACTGTATCTTGGGCCGTTCTGACATTGCTCGTCCATGTATTTCTATATCCTTCACTTAGATTTTGTTGTATTGTTGTGAAAGTGTTAGATATTATTGCACGGTTGGAGCTAGAAACACAAGCAATTTGCTACACCTGCATTAACATCTGCTAAATACGTATATGTGACCAATTCTTTTTGATTTGATAAAACGCTCTCACTACTGTAAGTCGCTCTGGTCTGTAAAAATGTAACTGTGTAAAAAGAAAAATATAGAAAATTGTTATATGGTTCACCTGAAATGCATTACATTAACAAGGCTATGAAAGATTGATCTCTAGGGTTTTTACTGGATCAAAATGAGGCTGAGGCGGTGGGTGTGACGGAGGCGTGGCAGTGGGCGTGGCAGTGGGCGTGGCAGAGGTCGCCGATCTTAGAAGCCCTCCAAAATGTTGTCTATGCGGCCAAGAGTTGTTTTTAAAGCTAATATCCTGAATTTCTACAAAATGTGTGGAGGGAACATTTGACGGTTTTAAAACGGTTTTTTTCCTGTAATTATACACATGTTGTCATTATGTGCTTATCTTATCTAAGTGATGGATGCCCCATGACACAACAAAAACACTCCTGAATGCATCATTTTTTTAAATTTTAGATTCTCCCTGAATAGTTTAGTTATTTATTAATCTCAAAGATGAACTGATTTTAAAAAAAGAGGTCTATGATATGTTCTATATACTTTATATCTGTTTTTAGATGTTTAAATTTACACTAAATGTGTTTAGCTGTTTGGAAACAGCCCAAAAAACAGTTAGGTGACCCACCCAATACTTTTCTATGCAGCAAAAACACTGATCTCCATTAAATGATAAAATCCTAAACCTGAGCATACCCCACAAATCTTCTCCCTTCTCATCTCCTCTCCCTCCTCATCTCCTTACCTCCTCATCTCCTCATCTCCTCCTCTCCCTCCTCCTGTCCCTCCTCATCTCCTCATCTCCCTCCTCATATCCTCATCTCCTCTCCCTCCTCATCTCCTCCTCTCCCTCCTCATCTCCTCCTCTCATCTCCTCCTCCTCCTCCTCAGCTCCTCAGCTCCTCCTCTCCCTCCTTGTCATCTCCTGTCCCTCCTCATCTCCTCATCTCCTCCTCATCTACTCCTCATCTCCATCTCCTCCACCTCCTCAGCTCCTCCTCCTCTCCCTCCTCGTCATCTCCTCTCCCTCCACATTTCCTTATCTCCTCTCCTCCCCATTGCTTCTCCCTCCTCATCTCCTCCTCCTCCTCCCCTCCTCCTCTCCCTCCTCATCATCTCCTGTCCCTCCTCATCTCCTCCTCATTCCTCCTCATCACCTCCTCCTGTCCCTCCTCACCTCCTCCTGTCCCTCCTCCTGTCCCTCCTCACCTCCTCCTCCTCATCTCCTCCTGTCCTTCCTCATCTCCTCCTGTCCCTCGTCATCTCCTCCTGACCCTCCTAATCTCCTCCTGTCCCTCATCCTCTCCTGTCCCTCATCCTCTCCACCTGTCCCTCATCCTGTCCCTCATCATCTCCTCCTGTCCCTCCTCATCTCCCTCCTCATCTCCTCCTGTCCCTAATCTCCTCCTGTCCCTCATCCTCTCCTCCTGTCCCTCATCCTCTCCTCCTGTCCCTCATCCTCTCCTCCTGTCCCTCATCATCTCCTCCTGTCCCTCCTCATCTCCTCCTGTCCCTCCTCATCTCTTCCTCCCCTCATCATCTCCTACTGCCCCTCCTCATCTCCTACTGCCCCTCCTGTCCCTCCTCGTCTCCTCCTCATCCCGCCCCTCCTCCTCTCCCTCCACATCTCCTCATCTCCTCCTGTCCCTCCTCATCTCCTCATCTCCTCCTCTCCCTCCCTACCTCCTCATCTCCCTCCTCCTGCCCCTCCTGTCCCTCTTCATTTCCTCATCCCTTGTCCCTCCTCATGTCCCTCCTCATCTCCTCCTGTCCCTCCTCCTCATCTCCTCCTGTCCCTCCTCCTCATCTCCTCCTGTCCCTCCTCCTCATCTCCTCCTGTCCCTCCCCATCATCTCCTTCTGTCCCTCCTCTCCCCCTCATCTCCTCCTGTCCCTCCTCTCCCCTCATCTCCTCCTGTCCCTCCTCTCCCCCTCATTTCCTCCTGTCCCTCCTCTCCCCCTCATCTCCTCCTGTCCCTCCTCTCCCCCTCATATCTCCTCCTCTCATCTCCTCCTCTCATCTCCTCCAGGGGAAGACCACCACCACCAACCAGTAGAGGAAGACCACCACCAACCAGTAAACAGGGGAAGACCACCACCAACCAGTAAACAGGAGAAGACCACCACCAACCAGTAAACAGAGGAAGACCACCACCAACCAGTAAACAGGAGAAGACCACCAACCAGTAAACAGAGGAAGACCACCACCAACCAGTAAACAGGAGAAGACCACCACCAACCAGTAAACAGAGGAAGACCACCACCACCAACCAGTAAACAGAGGAAGACCACCACCAACCAGTAAACAGAGGAAGACCACCACCAACCAGTAAACAGAGGAAGACCACCACCAACCAGTAAACAGAGGAAGACCACCAACCAGTAAACAGGGGAAGACCACCACCAACCAGTAAACAGAGGAAGACCACCACCAACCAGTAAACAGAGGAAGACCACCACCAACCAGTAAACAGAGGAAGACCACCACCAAGCAGTAAACAGAGGAAGACCACCACCAACCAGTAAACAGGGGAAGACCACCACCAACCAGTAAACAGAGGAAGACCACCACCAACCACCAACCAGGGGAAGACCACCACCAACCACCAACCAGGGGAAGACCACCACCAACCACCAACCAGGGGAAGACCACCACCAACCACCAACCAGTAGAGGAAGACCACCACCAACCAGTAAACAGAGGAAGACCACCACCAACCAGTAAACAGAGGAAGACCACCAACCAGTAAACAGAGGAAGACCACCACCACCAACCAGTAGAGGAAGACCACCACCAACCAGTAAACAGAGGAAGACCACCACCAACCAGTAAACAGAGGAAGACCACCAACCAGTAAACAGAGGAAGACCACCACCAACCAGTAAACCAACCAACCAGTAAACAGAGGAAGACCACCACCAACCAGTAAACAGGAGGAAGACCACCACCAAAAGTAAACAGAGGAAGACCAAGACCACCACCAACCAGTAAACAGAGGAAGACCACCACCAACCAGTAAACAGAGGAAGACCACCACCAACCAGTAAACAGAGGAAGACCACCACCAACCAGTAAACAGAGGAAGACCACCAACCAGTAAACAGGGGAAGACCACCACCAACCAGTAAACAGAGGAAGACCACCACCAACCAGTAAACAGAGGAAGACCACCACCAACCAGTAAACAGAGGAAGACCACCACCAACCAGTAAACAGAGGAAGACCCACCACCAACCAGTAAACCACCACCAACCAGTAAACAGGAAGACCACCACCAACCAGTAAACAGAGGAAGACCACCACCAACCAGTAACCAGGGAAGACCACCACCAACCAGTAAACAGGGAAGACCACCAACCAGTAAACAGGGAAGACCACACCAGTAAACCAACCACCAACCAGGAAGACCACCACCAACCAGTAAACAGAGGAAGACCAACCAGTAAACAGAAGACCACCACCAACCAGTAAACAGGAGGAAGACCACCACCAACCAGTAAACAGAGGAAGACCACCAACCAGTAAACAGAGGAAGACCACCACCAACCAGTAGTAAACAGGGAAGACCACCACCAACCAGTAAACAGAGGAAGACCACCACCAACCAGTAAACAGAGGAAGACCACCAACCAGTAAACAGAGAAGACCACCACCAACCAGTAAACAGAGGAAGACCACCACCAACCAGTAAACAGGGAAGACCACCACCAACCAGTAAACAGGGGAAGACCACCACCAACCAGTAAACAGAGGAAGACCACCAAACCAGTAAACAGGGGAAGACCACCAGTAAACAACCAGTAAACAGAGGAAGACCACCACCACCAGTAAACAGGGGAAGACCACCACCAACCAGTAAACAGAGGAAGACCACCACCAACCAGTAAACAGGAAGACCACCACCAACCAGTAAACAGGGGAAGACCACCACCAACCAGTAAACAGAGGAAGACCACCACCAACCAGTAAACAGAGGAAGACCACCACCAACCAGTAAACAGAGGAAGACCACCACCAAAACCAGTAAACAGAGGAAGACCACCAACCAACCAGTAAACAGGAGAAGACCACCACCAACCAGTAAACAGGAGAAGACCACCACCAACCAGTAAACAGGGAAGACCACCAACCAGTAAACAGGAGACCAGACCAACCAGTAAACAGAGGAAGACCACAACCAGTAAACAGGAGAAGACCACCACCAACCAGTAAACAGGAGGAAGACCACCACCAACCAGTAAACAGGAGAAGACCACCACCAACCAGTAAACAGTGGAAGACCACCAACCAGTAAACAGAGGAAGACCACCACCAACCAGTAAACAGAGGAAGACCACCACCACCAACCAGTAAACAGGAGAAGACCACCACCAACCAGTAAACAGAGGAAGACCACCACCACCAACCAGTAAACAGAGGAAGACCACCACCAACCAGTAAACAGAGGAAGACCACCACCAACCAGTAAACAGAGGAAGACCACCACCAAGCAGTAAACAGAGGAAGACCACCACCAACCAGTAAACAGGAGAAGACCACCACCAACCAGTAAACAGAGGAAGACCACCACCAACCAGTAAACAGGGAAGACCACCACCAACCAGTAAACAGAGAAGAAGACCACCACCAACCAGTAAACAGAGGAAGACCACCAACAACCAGTAAACAGGGAAGACCACCACCAACCAGTAAACAGAGGAAGACCACCACCACCACCAGTAAACAGAGGAAGACCACCACCAACCAGTAAACAGAGGAAGACCACCAACCAGTAAACAAAGACCACCACCAACCAAAACAGAGGAAGACCACCACCAACCAGTAAACAGGGACCAGTAAACAGGGGAAGACCACCACCAACCAGTAAACAGAGGAAGACCACCACCAACCAGTAAACAGGGAAGACCACCACCAACCAGTAAACAGGGAAGACCACCACCAACCAGTAAACAGAGGAAGACCACCACCACCAGTAAACAGAGGAAGACCAACCAGTAAACAGAGGAAGACCACCACCAACCAGTAAACAGAGGAAGACCACCACCAACCAGTAAACAGAGGAAGACCACCACCAACCAGTAAACAGAGGAAGACCACCACCAACCAGTAAACAGAGGAAGACCACCACCAACCAGTAAACAGAGGAAGACCACCACCACCAACCAGTAAACAGGAGAAGACCACCACCAACCAGTAAACAGAGGAAGACCACCACCAACCAGTAAACAGTAAACAGAGGAAGACCACCACCAACCAGTAAACAGAGGAAGACCACCACCACCAACCAGTAAACAGGAAAGACCACCACCAACCAGTAAACAGAGGAAGACCACCACCACCACCAGTAAACAGAGGAAGACCACCACCAACCAGTAAACAGAGGAAGACCACCACCAACCAGTAAACAGAGGAAGACCACCACCAACCAGTAAACAGGAAGACCACCACCAACCAGTAAACAGGAGGAAGACCACCACCAACCAGTAAACAGAGGAAGACCACCACCAACCAGTAAACAGGGAAGACCAACCAGTAAACAGGAGAAGACCACCAACCAGTAAACAGAGGAAGACCACCACCAAAACAGAGGAAGACCACCACCAACCAGTAAACAGTAAACAGAGGAAGACCACCACCAACCAGAGGAAGACCAGTAAACAGAGGAAGACCACCACCACCAACCAGTAAACAGAGGAAGACCACCACCAACCAGTAAACAGGGAAACCACCACCAACCAGTAAACAGAGGAAGACCACCACCAACCAGTAAACAGAGGAAGACCACCACCAACCAGTATGTGGAAACAGAAGACCACCAACCAGTAAACAGGGAAGACCACCACCAACCAGTAAACAGAGGAAGACCACCACCACCAACCAGTAAACAGAGGAAGACCACCACCAACCAGTAAACAGAGGAAGACCACCACCAACCAGTAAACAGGGAAGACCACCACCAACCAGTAAACAGAGGAAGACCACCACCAACCAGTAAACAGAGGAAGACCACCACCAACCAGTAAACAGAGGAAGACCACCAACAACCAGTAAACAGAGGAAGACCACCAACAACCAGTAAACAGAGGAAGACCACCACCAAGCACCACCAACCAGTAAACAGAGGAAGACCACCACCAAGCAGTAAACAGAGGAAGACCACCACCAACCAGTAAACAGGGAAGACCACCACCAACCAGTAAACAGAGGAAGACCACCACCAACCACCACCACCAACCAGGAAGACCACCACCAACCACCAACCAGGGGAAGACCACCACCAACCACCAACCAGGGAAGACCACCACCAACCACCAACCAGGGAAGACCACCACCAACCACCAACCAGTAGAGGGAAGACCACCACCAACCAGTAAACAGAGGAAGACCACCACCAACCAGTAAACAGAGGAAGACCACCAACCAGTAAACAGAAGGAAGACCACCACCAACCAGTAAACAGAGAAGACCACCACCAACCAGTAAACAGGAGGAAGACCACCACCAACCAGTAAACAGAGGAAGACCACCACCAACCACCAACCAGGGAAGACCACCACCAACCAGTAAACAGGGAAGACCACCAACCAACCACCAACCAGTAAAGGAAGACCACCACCAACCAGTAAACAGAGGAAGACCACCACCAACCAGTAAACAGAGGAAGACCACCAACCAGTAAACAGAGGAAGACCACCACCAACCAGTAAACAGAGGAAGACCACCACCAACCAGTAAACAGAGGAAGACCACCACCAACCAGTAAACAGGGAAGACCACCACCAACCAGTAAACAGGGAAGAAGACCACCACCAACCAGTAAACAGAGGAAGACCACCACCAACCAGTAAACAGAGGAAGACCACCACCAACCAGAAACAGAGGAAGACCACCACCAACCAGTAAACAGGAGAAGACCACCACCAACCAGTAAACCAGGAGAAGACCACCACCAACCAGTAAACAGAGGAAGACCACCACCAACCACCAACCAGGGGAAGACCACCAAAAACCACCAACCAGGGAAGACCACCACCAACCACCAACCAGTAAACAGGAAGAAGACCACCACCAACCAGTAAACAGAGGAAGACCACCACCAACCAGTAAACAGAGGAAGACCACCAACCAGTAAACAGAGGAAGACCACCACCAACCAAAACAGTAGAGTAAACAGAGAAGACCACCAACCAGTAAACAGAGGAAGACCACCACCAACCAGTAAACAGAGGAAGACCACCAACCAGTAAACAGAGGAAGACCACCACCAACCAGTAAACAGAGGAAGACCACCACCAACCAGTAAACAGAGGAAGACCACCACCAACCAGTAAACAGGGAAGACCACCCAACCAGTAAACAGGGGAAGACCACCACCAACCAGTAAACAGAGAAGACCACCACCAACCAGTAAACAGAGAAGACCACCACCAACCAGTAAACAGGAGAAGACCACCACCAACCAGTAAACAGGAGGAAGACCACCACCAACCAGTAAACAGTGGAAGACCACCAACCAGTAAACAGAGGAAGACCACCACCAACCAGTAAACAGAGGAAGACCACCACCACCAACCAGTAAACAGGAAAAGACCACCACCAACCAGTAAACAGAGGAAGACCACCACCACCAGTAAACAGAGGAAGACCACCACCACCAACCAGTAGGGAAGACCACCACCAACCAGTAAACAGAGGAAGACCACCACCAACCAGTAAACAGAGGAAGACCACCAACCAGTAAACAGAGGAAGACCACCACCAACCAGTAAACAGAGGAAGACCACCACCAACCAGTAAACAGAGGAAGACCACCACCACCAACCAGTAAACAGGAGAAGACCACCACCAACCAGTAAACAGGGAAGACCACCACCAACCAGTAAACAGGGGAAGACCACCACCAACCAGTAAACAGAGGAAGACCACCACCAACCAGTAAACAGAGGAAGACCACCACCAACCAGTAAACAGGAGAAGAAGACCACCACCAACCAGTAAACAGAGGAAGACCACCACCAACCAGTAAACAGAGGAAGAAGTAAACAGAGGAAGACCACCATCAACCAGTAAACAGAGGAAGACCACTATCAACCAGTAAACAGTGGAAGACCACCACCAACCAGTAAACAGAGGAAGACCACCACCAACCAGTAAACAGAGGAAGACCACCACCAACCAGTAAACAGAGGAAGACCACCACCAACCAGTAAACAGAGGAAGACCACCACCAAGCAGTAAACAGAGGAAGACCACCACCAACCAGTAAACAGGGGAAGACCACCACCAACCAGTAAACAGAGGAAGACCACCACCAACCACCAACCAGGGGAAGACCACCACCAACCACCAACCAGGGGAAGACCACCACCAACCACCAACCAGTAGAGGAAGACCACCACCAACCAGTAAACAGAGGAAGACCACCACCAACCAGTAAACAGAGGAAGACCACCAACCAGTAAACAGAGGAAGACCACCACCACCAACCAGTAGAGGAAGACCACCACCAACCAGTAAACAGAGGAAGACCACCACCAACCAGTAAACAGAGGAAGACCACCAACCAGTAAACAGAGGAAGACCACCACCAACCAGTAAACAGAGAAGACCACCACCAACCAGTAAACAGAGGAAGAAGACCACCACCAACCAGTAAACAGGGGAAGACCACCACCAACCAGTAAACAGGGAAGACCACCACCAACCAGTAAACAGAGGAAGACCACCACCAACCAGTAAACAGGAGAAGACCACCACCAACCAGTAAACAGGAAGAAGACCACCACCAACCAGTAAACAGGAAGAAGACCACCACCAACCAGTAAACAGTGGAAGACCACCAACCAGTAAACAGAGGAAGACCACCACCAACCAGTAAACAGAGGAAGACCACCACCACCAACCAGTAAACAGGAGAAGACCACCACCAAGCAGTAAACAGAGGAAGACCACCACCAACCAGTAAACAGAGGAAGACCACCACCAAGCAGTAAACAGAGGAAGACCACCACCAACCAGTAAACAGAGGAAGACCACCAACCAGTAAACAGAGGAAGACCACCACCAACCAGTAAACAGGGGAAGACCACCACCAACCAGTAAACAGGAGAAGACCACCACCACCAACCAGTAAACAGAGGAAGACCACCACCAACCAGTAAACAGGAGAAGACCACCACCAACCAGTAAACAGAGGAAGACCACCACCACCACCAGTAAACAGGGAAGACCACCACCAACCAGTAAACAGAGGAAGACCACCACCAACCAGTAAACAGAGGAAGACCACCACCAACCAGTAAACAGAGGAAGACCACCATCAACCAGTAAACAGAGGAAGACCACTATCAACCAGTAAACAGAGGAAGACCACCACCAACCAGTAAACAGAGGAAGACCACCACCAACCAGTAAACAGAGGAAGACCACCACCAACCAGTAAACAGGGAAGACCACCACCAACCAGTAAACAGAGGAAGACCACCAGCAACCAGTAAACAGAGGAAGACCACCAACCAGTAAACAGGGAAGACCACCACCAACCAGTAAACAGCAGAGGAAGACCACCAACCAGTAAACAGGGAAGACCACCACCAACCAGTAAACAGCAGAGGAAGACCACCACCAACCAGTAAACAGGAGAAGACCACCACCAACCAGTAAAGAGGGGAAGACCACCACCAACCAGTAAACAGAGGAAGACCACCACCAACCAGTAAACAGGAGAAGACCACCACCAACCAGTGAACAGGAGGAAGACCACCAACCAGTAAACAGGAAGACCACCACCAACCAGACAGAGGAAGACCACCACCAACCAGTAAACAGGAGAAGACCACCACCAACCAGTAAACAGGAGAAGACCACCACCAACCAGTAAACAGGAAGAAGACCACCAACCAACCAGTAAATAGGAGAAGACCACCACCAACCAGTAAACAGGAGAAGACCACCACCAACCAGTAAACAGGGAAGACCACCACCAACCAGTAAACAGCCACCACCAACCAGTAAACAGGGAAGACCACCACCAACCAGTAAACCACCACCAACCAGGAGAAGACCACCACCAACCAGTAAACAGAGGAAGACCACCACCAACCAGTAAACAGGGAAGACCACCACCAACCAGTAAACAGGGGAAGACCACCACCAACCAGTAAACAGGGAAGACCACCACCAACCAGTAAACAGGAGAAGACCACCACCAACCAGTAAACAGAGGAAGACCACACCACCAACCAGTAAACAGGAGAAGACCACCACCAACCAGTAAACAGGAGAAGACCACCACCAACCAGTAAGCAGGGGAAGACCACCACCAACCAGTAAACAGGGGAAGACCACCACCAACCAGTAAACAGGGGAAGACCACCAACCAGTAAACAGTGGAAGACCACCACCAACCAGTAAACAGGAGAAGACCACCACCAACCAGTAAACAGGAGAAGACCACCAACCAGTAAACAGGAGAAGACCACCACCAACCAGTAAACAGGAGAAGACATACCTCAGTATGTCACAGTATTACTTTCCTCTGTCAGCTCTAATAGACTATAGCTTCATATAGTGGAAACTGCCCTACCATCAAGGTTACTGTGTTCCTGACACCTCTAATGCACTACAGCTTCGTAGAGGAAACTGTGCCCTACCATCAAGGTTACAGTGCTTACTAAGAGCGGTAATGCTGAGTATGAATTTTTCCCCGCTGTTGTTGACTGTGATAAGGTGAAATAGAAGTTGTATTAGTTAATGTATAAAGCTGACCAATGTTATCTTATTTTTTGTTATATTGTAGATAAAGAAAATACAATATATTGCTGCTTTAATAGTGATTTTGGGGTTGGGGGCTGTTACACACATGTATTCATCGTTCCCAGTGGAATGGAAATGTGTTTTTGGTATATCCCAGATCCCCTGCAGCAATTCAGGTTAAGTGATTTTTCACGTTGTCGGCTCCGGGATTCGAACCAGCAACCTGTAACCTCGAGGTGTCTTTCATAGAGGTCGTGTTAACCTAGATTGCAGGAGGAAGACTTTAACATATTTCCTCAGATGGATCAGTTTCCCAGCTAGCTCTGTCTCTAGGTGTTCTTACTAGTACCTCTCACTGAGAGGAGAGGAGAACTACTGGTACCTCTCACTGAGAGGAGAGATGAGAGCTACTGGTACCTCTCACTGAGAGGAGAGATGAGAGCTACTGGTACCTCTCACTGAGAGGAGAGATGAGAGCTACTGGTACCTCTCACTGACAGGAGAGGAGAACTACTGGTACCTCTCACTGAGTGTGTTTCCCTCCCTGCTTTCATCCTCACCCTCCCTCTCCCGCCTTCTCTATCACCTCCCCCTTCCTCATTCTCTTCCTCTCTCTCTCTCCTTCCTCCTCCACTCTCTACCTCCCCTAACTTATTTCTCCCCCTCTGCCTCCCCTCCTCCCTCTACCTCATTAATCTCAGGTGATGGGGCTAATGATGTCAGCACGATTCAGGTGGCTGATGTGGGCGTCGGCATCTCAGGACAGGAGGGCATGCAGGTAAAGAGAAACATGGTCAGAGCGAAGTGGAAGAAGAGGAGAGGCGGATAGACTGATGAATAGACAGATGGGGACAGCAGGAGGACAGGATGAGGGGGAAAGGGGATGGATTAGGGGATGCTGAGATGAAGAAATTGGACTGAGAGAGAGGGGATCCAACAGAGGGGGAGAAGGATGAACAGAGAGACAGGAGAGAGCAGAATGAGAGGAAGGGAATGATTTAGAGGCAACAATAAAAGATAAAGGAGTGAATGGATGAGGTGGAGGTGGAGTACAGGAGAGAGACGGAACATGAGGATTAGAGGATAGAAGGGTATAGATAGATGAGGTGGAGTACAGGAGAGAGACGGAACATGAGGATTAGAGGATAGAAGGGTATAGATAGATGAGGTGGAGTACAGGAGAGAGACGGAACATGAGGATAGATGAGGTGGAGTACAGGAGAGAGACGGAACATGAGGATTAGAGGATAGAAGGGTATAGATAGATGAGGTGGAGTACAGGAGAGACGGAACATGAGGATTAGAGGATAGAAGGGTATAGATAGATGAGGTGGAGTACAGGAGAGAGACGGAACATGAGGATTAGAGGATAGAAGGGTATAGATAGATGAGGTGGAGTACAGGAGAGAGACGGAACATGAGGATTAGAGGATAGAAGGGTATAGATAGATGAGGTGGAGTACAGGAGAGAGACGGAACATGAGGATTAGAGGATAGAAGGGTATAGATAGATGAGGTGGAGTACAGGAGAGAGACGGAACATGAGGATTAGAGGATAGAAGGGTATAGATAGATGAGGTGGAGTACAGGAGAGAGACGGAACATGAGGATTAGAGGATAGAAGGGTATAGATAGATGAGGTGGAGTACAGGAGAGGACGGAACATGAGGATTAGAGGATAGAAGGGTATAGATAGATGAGGTGGAGTACAGGAGAGAGACGGAACATGAGGATTAGAGGATAGAAGGGTATAGATAGAGTGAGAGAGACGGAACATGAGGATTAGAGGATACAGGATGAGAGACGGAACAACATGAGGATTAGAGGATAGAAGGGTATAGATAGATGAGGTGGAGTACAGGAGAGAGATTAGAGGAACATGAGGATTAGAGGATAGAAGGGTATAGATAGATGAGGTGGAGTACAGGAGAGAGACGGAACATGAGGATTAGAGGATAGAGGATTAGAGGATATAGATAGATGAGGTGGAGTACAGGAGAGAGACGGAACATGAGGATTAGAGGATAGAAGGGTATAGATAGATGAGGTGGAGTACAGGAGAGAGACGGAACATGAGGATTAGGATAGGATAGAAGGGTATAGATAGATGAGGTGGAGTACAGGAGAGAGACGGAACATGAGGATTAGAGGATAGAAGGGTATAGAAGATGGGTGGAGTATAGATAGGGTATAGATAGATGAGGTGGAGTACAGGAGAGAGACGGAACATGAGGATTAGAGGATAGAAGGGTATAGATAGATGAGGTGGAGTACAGGAGAGAGACGGAACATGAGGATTAGAGGATAGAAGGGTATAGATAGATGAGGTGGAGTACAGGAGAGACGGAACATGAGGATTAGAGGATAGAAGGGTATAGATAGATGAGGTGGAGACAGGAGAGAGACGGAACATGAGATTAGAGGATAGAAGGGTATAGATAGATGAGGTGGAGTAGAGGAGAGAGACGGAACATGATTAGAGGATGAGGATTAGAGGATGAAGGGGAGTATAGATAGATGAGGATTAGAGGATAGAAGGGTATAGATAGATGAGGTACAGGAGAGATGAGGATTAGAGGATAGAAGGGTATAGATGAGATGAGGATTAGAGGATAGAAGGGTAATAGATGAGGTATAGATAGATGAGGATTAGAGGATAGAAGGGTATAGATAGATGAGGATTAGAGGATAGAAGGTAAAGGGTATAGATAGATGAGGATTAGAGGATAGAAGGGTATAGATAGATGAGGATTAGAGGATAGAAGGTAAAGGGTATAGATAGATGAGGATTAGAGAGATAGAAGGGAGGATATAGATAGATGAGGATTAGAGGATAGAAGGGTATAGATAGATATAGATAGATGAGGATTAGAGGATAGAAGGTAAAGGGTATAGATAGATGAGGATTAGAGAAGGTAAAGATGGGTATAGATAGATGATGATTAAGAATAGAAGGTAAAGGGTATAGATAGATGAGGATAGAAGGTAAAGGGTATAGATAGATGAGGATTAAGGATAGAAGGTAAAGGGTATAGATAGATGAGGATTAAGAATGAGAAGAGTAAAGGGTATAGATAGATGGAGATTAAAGGATAGAAGGAAAGGGTATAGATAGATGAGGATAGAAGGATGAGTATAGATAGATGAGGATAGAAGGATAGAAGGTAAAGGGTATAGATAGATGAGGATAGAAGGATAGAAGGTAAAGGGTATAGATAGATGAGGATTAGAGGATAGAAGGTAAAGGGTATAGATAGATGAGGATTAGAAGGATAGAAGGTAAAGGGTATAGATAGATGAGGATTAGAAGGATAGAAGGTAAAGGGTATAGATAGATAAGGATAGAAGGATAGAAGGATAGATAGATGAGGATAGAAGGGAAGGTATATAGATAGATGAGGGTTAAAGGATAGAAGGTAAAGGGTATAGATAGATGAGGATTAAAGGATAGAAGGTAAAGGGTATAGATAGATAAGGATAGAAGGATAGAAGGTAAAGGGTATAGATAGATGAGGATAGAAGGATAGAAGGTAAAGGGTATAGATAGATGAGGATAGAAGGATAGAAGGTAAAGGGTATAGATAGATGAGGATTAAAGGATAGAAGGTAAAGGGTATAGATAGATAAGGATAGAAGGATAGAAGGTAAAGGGTATAGATAGATGAGGATAGAAGGATAGAAGGTAAAGGGTATAGATAGATGAGGATAGAAGGATAGAAGGTAAAGGGTATAGATAGATGAGGATAGAAGGATAGAAGGTAAAGGGTATAGATAGATGAGGATAGAAGGATAGAAGGTAAAGGGTATAGATAGATGAGGATAGAAGGATAGAAGGTAAAGGGTATAGATAGATGAGGGATAGAAGGTAAATAGATGGTATAGATAGATGAGGATAGAAGGATAGAAGGTAAAGGGTATAGATAGATGAGGATAAAGAAGGATGAGGATAGGTAAAGGGGGTATAGATAGATGAGGATAGAAGGATAGAAGGTAAAGGGTATAGATAGATGAGGATAGATAGAAGGATAAAGGGTAAAGGGTATAGATAGATGAGGATAGAAGGATAGAAGGTAAAGGGTATAGATAGATGAGGATAGAAGGATAGAAGGTAAAGGGTATAGATAGATGAGGATAGAAGGATAGAAGGTAAAGGGTATAGATAGATGAGGATAGAAGGATAGAAGGTAAAGGGTATAGATAGATGAGGATAGAAGGATAGAAGGTAAAGGGTATAGATAGATGAGGATAGAAGGATAGAAGGTAAAGGGTATAGATAGATGAGGATAGAAGGATAGAAGGTAAAGGGTATAGATAGATGAGGATAGAAGGATAGAAGGTAAAGGGTATAGATAGATGAGGATTAAAGGATAGAAGGTAAAGGGTATAGATAGATAGATGGATAGAAGGATAGAAGGTAAAGGGTATAGATAGATGAGGATAGAAGGATAGAAGGTAAAGGGTATAGATAGATGAGGATAGAAGGATAGAAGGTAAAGGATGTATAGATAGATGAGGATAGAAGGATAGAAGGTAAAGGGTATAGATAGATGAGGATAGAAGGATAGAAGGTAAAGGGTATAGATAGATGAGGATAGAAGGATAGAAGGTAAAGGGTATAGATAGATGAGGATAGAAGGATAGAAGGTAAAGGGTATAGATAGATGAGGATAGAAGGTAAAGGGTATAGATAGATGAGGATAGAAGGTAAAGGGTATAGATAGATGAGGATAGAAGGATAGAAGGTAAAGGGTATAGATAGATGAGGATAGAAGGATAGAAGGTAAAGTATAGATAGATGAGGATAGAAGGATAGAAGGTAACAGAGAAAGGAAGTGGTTTTTAAAAAGGAGGATTTGATGCTTTAAAGGTAATTGATTGTGTGCTCCCACTCTCTCTCTCCTCCAAGACATCCTGAATCGTCACAAGTCATCTTTTACTCCAGGTTGTAGTGGCTACTGGTCTCTGAACCATGGCTGTAGTTTGTGTGTGTGTTCCACTGAACGGTTTTACAGTAATCTGTGCCAGCCTCTGGGGAATTCACTCAAACTTCACCCTGAAAATCTAAGTTCATTGGTCGCGTACACAGATTTGCAGATGTTGCCGCAGGTGCAGCAATATGCTTGTGTTTCTAGCTCCAACTGTAATACCTGACAATATGCTTGTGTTTCTAGCTCCAACAGTAATACCTAGCAATATGCTTATGTTTCTAGCTCCAACAGTAATACCTAGCAATATGATTGTGTTTCTAGCTCCAACAGTAATACCTAGCAATATGCTTGTGTTTCTAGCTCCAACAGTAATACCTAACAATATGCGTGTGTTTCTAGCTCCAACAGTAATACCTAACAATATGCTTGTGTTTCTAGCTCCAACAGTAATACCTAGCAATATGCTTGTGTTTCTAGCTCCAACAGTAATACCTAACAATATGCTTGTGTTTCTAGCTCCAACAGTAATACCTAGCAATATGCTTGTGTTTCTAGCTCCAACAGTAATACCTAGCAATATGCTTGTGTTTCTAGCTCCAACAGTAATACCTAACAATATGCTTGTGTTTCTAGCTCCAACAGTAATACCTAACAATATGCTTGTGTTTCTAGCTCCAACAGTAATACCTAACAATATGCTTGTGTTTCTAGCTCCAACAGTAATACCTAGCAATATGCTTGTGTTTCTAGCTCCAACAGTAATACCTGACAATATGCTTGTGTTTCTAGCTCCAACAGTAATACCTGACAATATGCTTATGTTTCTAGCTCCAACAGTACAGTAATACCTAACAATATGCTTGTTTCTAGCTCCAACAGTAATACCTAGCAATATGCTTGTGTTTCTAGCTCCAACAGTAATACCTAGCAATATGCTTGTGTTTCTAGCTCCAACAGTAATACCTGACAATATGCTTGTGTTTCTAGCTCCAACAGTAATACCTAACAATATGCTTGTGTTTCTAGCTCCAACAGTAATACCTAGCAATATGCTTGTGTTTCTAGCTCCAACAGTAATTCCTAGCTAAATGCTTGTGTTTCTAGCTCCAACAGTAATACCTGACAATATGCTTATGTTTCTAGCTCCAACAGTACAGTAATACCTAACAATATGCTTGTTTCTAGCTCCAACAGTAATACCTAGCAATATGCTTGTGTTTCTAGCTCCAACAGTAATATCTAGCAATATGCTTGTTTCTAGCCCCAACAGTACAGTAATACCTGACAATATGCTTGTGTTTCTAGCTCCAACAGTAATACCTAACAATATGCTTGTTTCTAGCTCCAACAGTAATTCCTAGCTAAATGCTTGTGTTTCTAGCTCCAACAGTAATTCCTAGCTAAATGCTTGTGTTTCTAGCTCCAACAGTAATACCTAACAATATGCTTGTGTTTCTAGCTCCAACAGTAATACCTGACAATATGCTTGTGTTTCTAGCTCCAACAGTAATACCTGACAATATGCCTATGCCTCTAGCTCCAACAGTAATACCTAGCAATATGCTTATGTTTCTAGCTCCAACAGTACAGTAATACCTAGCAATATGCTTATGTTTCTAGCTCCAACAGTCCAGTAATACCTAGCAATATGCTTGTGTTTCTATCTCCAACAGTAATACCTAACAATATGCTTGTGTTTCTAGCTCCAACAGTAATACCTAACAATATGCTTGTGTTTCTAGCTCCAACAGTAATACCTAACAATATGCTTGTGTTTCTAGCTCCAACAGTAATACCTAACAATATGCTTGTGTTTCTAGCTCCAACAGTAATACCTAACAATATGCTTGTGTTTCTAGCTCCAACAGTAATACCTAACAATATGCTTGTGTTTCTAGATCCAACAGTAATACCTAGCAATATGCTTGTGTTTCTAGCTCCAACAGTAATACCTAACAATATGTTTATGTTTCTAGCTCCAACAGTACAGTAATACCTAGAAATATGCTTGTGTTTCTAGCTCCAACAGTAATACCTGACAATATGCTTGTGTTTCTAGCTCCAACAGTAATACCTGACAATATGCTTGTGTTTCTAGCTCCAACAGTAATACCTAACAATATGCTTGTGTTTCTAGCTCCAACAGTAATACCTAGCAATATGCTTGTGTTTCTAGCTCCAACAGTAATACCTAGCAATATGCTTGTGTTTCTAGCTCCAACAGTAATACCTAACAATATGCTTATGTTTCTAGCTCCAACAGTAATACCTGACAATATGCTTGTGTTTCTAGCTCCAACAGTAATACCTAACAATATGCTTGTGTTTCTAGCTCCAACAGTAATACCTGACAATAAGCTTGTGTTTCTAGCTCCAACAGTAATACCTAGCAATATGCTTGTGTTTCTAGCTCCAACAGTAATACCTAACAATATGCTTGTGTTTCTAGCTCCAACAGTAATACCTAGCAATATGCTTGTGTTTCTAGCTCCAACAGTAATACCTAACAATATGCTTATGTTTCTAGCTCCAACAGTACAGTAATACCTAGAAATATGCTTATGTCTTTAGCTCCAACAGTAATACCTAGCAATATGCTTGTGTTTCTAGCTCCAACAGTAATACCTAGCAATATGCTTGTGTTTCTAGCTCCAACAGTACAGTAATACCTAGCAATATGCTTATGTTTCTAGCTCCAACAGTAATACCTAGCAATATGATTGTGTTTCTAGCTCCAACAGTAATACCTAGCAATATGCTTGTGTTTGTAGCTCCAACAGTAATACCTAACAATATGCTTGTGTTTCTAGCTCCAACAGTAATACCTAACAATATGCTTGTGTTTCTAGCTCCAACAGTAATACCTAACAATATGCTTGTGTTTCTAGCTCCAACAGTAATACCTAACAATATGCTTGTGTTTCTAGCTCCAACAGTAATACCTAGCAATATGCTTGTGTTTCTAGCTCCAACAGTAATACCTAACAATATGCTTGTGTTTCTAGCTCCAACAGTAATACCTGACAATATGCTTGTGTTTCTAGCTCCAACAGTACAGTAATACCTAACAATATGCTTGTTTCTAGCTCCAACAGTAATACCTAGCAATATGCTTGTGTTTCTAGCTCCAACAGTAATATCTAGCAATATGCTCGTTTCTAGCCCCAACAGTACAGTAATACCTGACAATATGCTTGTGTTTCTAGCTCCAACAGTAATACCTAACAATATGCTTGTGTTTCTAGCTCCAACAGTAATTCCTAGCTAAATGCTTGTGTTTCTAGCTCCAACAGTAATACCTAACAATATGCTTGTGTTTCTAGCTCCAACAGTAATACCTAACAATATGCTTGTGTTTCTAGCTCCAACAGTAATACCTAGCAATATGCTTGTGTTTCTAGCTCCAACAGTAATACCTAACAATATGCTTGTGTTTCTAGCTCCAACAGTAATACCTAACAATATGCTTGTGTTTCTAGCTCCAACAGTAATACCTAACAATATGCTTGTGTTTCTAGCTCCAACAGTAATACCTAGCAATATGCTTGTGTTTCTAGCTCCAACAGTAATACCTAACAATATGCTTGTGTTTCTAGCTCCAACAGTAATACCTAACAATATGCTTGTGTTTCTAGCTCCAACAGTAATACCTAGCAAATGCTTGTGTTTCTAGCTCCAACAGTAATACCTAACAATATGCTTGTGTTTCTAGCTCCAACAGTAAGTACCTAACAATATGCTTGTGTTTCTAGCTCCAACAGTAATACCTAACAATATGCTTGTGTTTCTAGCTCCAACAGTAATACCTACAATATGCTTGTGTTTCTAGCTCCAACAGTAATACCTAACAATATGCTTGTGTTTCTAGCTCCAACAGTAATACCTAACAATATGCTTGTGTTTCTAGCTCCAACAGTAATACCTAACAATATGCTTGTGTTTCTAGCTCCAACAGTAATACCTAACAATATGCTTGTGTTTCTAGCTCCAACAGTAATACCTAACAATATGCTTGTGTTTCTAGCTCCAACAGTAATACCTAACAATATGCTTGTGTTTCTAGCTCCAACAGTAATACCTAACAATATGCTTGTGTTTAGCTCCAACAGTAATACCTAACAATATGCTTGTGTTTCTAGCTCCAACAGTACAGTAATACCTAACAATATGCTTGTGTTTCTAGCTCCAACAGTAATACCTAACAATATGCTTGTGTTTCTAGCTCCAACAGTAATACCTGACAATATGCTTGTGTTTCTAGCTCCAACAGTAATACCTAACAATATGCTTGTGTTTCTAGCTCCAACAGTAATACCTAACAATATGCTTGTGTTTCTAGCTCCAACAGTAATACCTAACAATATGCTTGTGTTTCTACAACAGTAATACCTAACAATATGCTTGTGTTTCTAGCTCCAACAGTAATACCTAACAATATGCTTGTGTTTCTAGCTCCAACAGTAATACCTAACAATATGCTTGTGTTTCTAGCTCCAACAGTAATAATACCTAACAATATGCTTGTGTTTCTAGCTCCAACAGTAAGTAATACCTAACAATATGCTTGTGTTTCTAGCTCCAACAGTAATACCTAGCTTGTGTTTCTAGCTCCATACCTAACAATATGCTTGTGTTTCTAGCTCCAACAGTAATACCTGACAATATGCTTGTGTTTCTAGCTCCAACAGTAATACCTAACAATATGCTTGTGTTTCTAGCTCAACAGTAATACCTAACAATATGCTTGTGTTTCTAGCTCTCAACAGTAATACCTAGCAATATGCTTGTGTTTCTAGCTCCAACAGTAATACCTAACAATATGCTTGTGTTTCTAGATCCAACAGTAATACCTAGCAATATGCTTGTGTTTCTAGCTCCAACAGTAATACCTAGCAATATGCTTGTGTTTCTAGCTCCAACAGTAATACCTGACAATATGCGTGTGTTTCTAGCTCCAACAGTAATACCTAGCAATATGCTTGTGTTTCTAGCTCCAACAGTACAGTAATACCTAGAAATATGCTTGTGTTTCTAGCTCCAACAGTAATACCTGACAATATGCTTGTGTTTCTAGCTCCAACAGTAATACCTGACAATATGCTTGTGTTTCTAGCTCCAACAGTAATACCTGACAATATGCTTGTGTTTCTAGCTCCAACAGTAATACCTAGCAATATGCTTGTGTTTCTAGCTCCAACAGTAATACCTAACAATATGCGTGTGTTTCTAGCTCCAACAGTAATACCTAACAATATGCGTGTGTTTCTAGCTCCAACAGTAATACCTAACAATATGATTGTGTTTCTAGCTCCAACAGTAATACCTGACAATATGCTTGTGTTTCTAGCTCCAACAGTAATACCTAACAATATGCTTGTGTTTCTAGCTCCAACAGTAATACCTAACAATATGCTTGTGTTTCTAGCTCCAACAGTAATACCTAACAATATGTAATACCTAACAATATGCTTGTGTTTCTAGCTCCAACAGTAATACCTAACAATATGCTTGTGTTTCTAGCTCCAACAGTAATACCTAACAATATGCTTGTGTTTCTAGCTCCAACAGTAATACCTAACAATATGCTTGTGTTTCTAGCTCCAACAGTAATACCTGACAATATGCTTGTGTTTCTAGCTCCAACAGTAATACCTAACAATATGCTTGTGTTTCTAGCTCCAACAGTAATACCTAACAATATGCTTATGTTTCTAGCTCCAACAGTACAGTAATACCTAGACAATATGCTTGTGTTTCTAGCTCCAACAGTAATACCTACAATATGCTTGTGTTTCTAGCTCCAACAGTAATACCTGACAATATGCTTGTGTTTCTAGCTCCAACAGTAATACCTACAATATGCTTGTGTTTCTAGCTCCAACAGTAATACCTAACAATATGCTTGTGTTTCTAGCTCCAACAGTAATACAGCTAATACTAACAATATGCTTGTTTTCTAGCTCCAACAGTACAGTAATTCCTAACAAAATGCTTGTGTTTCTAGCTCCAACAGTAATACCTGACAATATGCTTGTGTTTCTAGCTCCAACAGTAATACCTAACAATATGCTTGTGTTTCTAGCTCCAACAGTAATACCTAGCAATATGCTTGTGTTTCTAGCTCCAACAGTAATACCTAACAATATGCTTGTGTTTCTAGCTCCAACAGTAATACCTAACAATATGCTTGTGTTTCTAGCTCCAACAGTAATACCTAACAATATGCTTGTGTTTCTAGCTCCAACAGTAATACCTAACAATATGCTTGTGTTTCTAGCTCCAACAGTAATACCTAACAATATGCTTGTGTTTCTAGCTCCAACAGTAATACCTAACAATATGCTTGTGTTTCTAGCTCCAACAGTAATACCTAACAATATGCTTGTGTTTCTAGCTCCAACAGTAATACCTAGCAATATGCTTGTGTTTCTAGCTCCAACAGTAATACCTAACAATATGCTTGTGTTTCTAGCTCCAACAGTAATACCTAACAATATGCTTGTGTTTCTAGCTCCAACAGTAATACCTCCTAGCTCCACAGTAATACCTAACAATATGCTTGTGTTTCTAGCTCCAACAGTAATACCTAACAATATGCTTGTGTTTCTAGCTCCAACAGTAATAATACCTAGACAATATGCTTGTGTTTCTAGCTCCAACAGTAATACCTAACAATATGCTTGTGTTTCTAGCTCCAACAGTAATACCTAACAATATGCTTGTGTTTCTAGCTCCAACAGTAATACCTAACAATATGCTTGTGTTTCTAGCTCCAACAGTAATACCTAACAATATGCTTGTGTTTCTAGCTCCAACAGTAATACCAATATGCTTGTGTTTCTAGCAACAGTACAGTAATACCTGACAATATGCTTGTGTTTCTAGCTCCAACAGTAATACCTAACAATATGCTTGTTTCTAGTTAATTCCTAGCTAAATGCTTGTGTTTCTAGCTCCAACAGTAATACCTAACAATATGCTTGTGTTTCTAGCTCCAACAGTAATACCTAACAATATGCTTGTGTTTCTAGCTCCAACAGTAATACCTAGCAATATGCTTGTGTTTCTAGCTCCAACAGTAATACCTAACAATATGCTTGTGTTTCTAGCTCCAACAGTAATACCTAACAATATGCTTGTGTTTCTAGCTCCAACAGTAATACCTAACAATATGCTTGTTTCTAGCTCCAACAGTAATTCCTAGCTAAATGCTTGTGTTTCTAGCTCCAACAGTAATACCTAACAATATGCTTGTGTTTCTAGCTCCAACAGTAATACCTGACAATATGCTTGTGTTTCTAGCTCCAACAGTAATTCCTAGCTAAATGCTTGTGTTTCTAGCTCCAACAGTAATACCTAACAATATGCTTGTGTTTCTAGCTCCAACAGTAATACCTAGCAATATGCTTGTGTTTCTAGCTCCAACAGTAATACCTAACAATATGCTTGTGTTTCTAGCTCCAACAGTAATACCTAGCAATATGCTTGTGTTTCTAGCTCCAACAGTAATACCTAACAATATGCTTGTGTTTCTAGCTCCAACAGTAATACCTGACAATATGCTTGTGTTTCTAGCTCCAACAGTAATTCCTAGCTAAATGCTTGTGTTTCTAGCTCCAACAGTAATACCTAACAATATGCTTGTGTTTCTAGCTCCAACAGTACAGTAATACCTAGCAATATGCTTATGTTTCTAGCTCCAACAGTCCAGTAATACCTAGCAATATGCTTGTGTTTCTATCTCCAACAGTAATACCTGACAATATGCTTGTGTTTCTAGCTCCAACAGTAATACCTAACAATATGCGTGTGTTTCTAGCTTCAACAGTAATACCTAACAATATGCTTGTGTTTCTATCTCCAACAGTAATACCTAGCAATATGCTTGTGTTTCTAGCTCCAACAGTAATACCTAACAATATGCTTGTGTTTCTAGCTCCAACAGTAATACCTAGCAATATGCTTGTGTTTCTAGCTCCAACAGTAATACCTAGCAATATGCTTGTGTTTCTAGCTCCAACAGTAATACCTAACAATATGCTTGTGTTTCTAGCTCCAACAGTAATACCTAGCAATATGCTTGTGTTTCTAGCTCCAACAGTACAGTAATACCTAACAATATGCTTGTGTTTCTAGCTCCAACAGTAATACCTAACAATATGCTTGTGTTTCTAGCTCCAACAGTAATACCTAACAATATGCTTGTGTTTCTAGCTCCAACAGTAATACCTAACAATATGCTTGTGTTTCTAGCTCCAACAGTAATACCTAGCAATATGCTTGTGTTTCTAGCTCCAACAGTAATACCTAACAATATGCGTGTGTTTCTAGCTCCAACAGTAATACCTAACAATATGCGTGTGTTTCTAGCTCCAACAGTAATACCTAACAATATGATTGTGTTTCTAGCTCCAACAGTAATACCTGACAATATGCTTGTGTTTCTAGCTCCAACAGTAATACCTAACAATATGCTTGTGTTTCTAGCTCCAACAGTACAGTAATACCTAACAATATGCTTGTGTTTCTAGCTCCAACAGTACAGTAATACCTAGCAATATGCTTGTGTTTCTAGCTCCAACAGTAATACCTAGCAATATGCTTGTGTTTCTAGCTCCAACAGTAATACCTAACAATATGCGTGTGTTTCTAGCTCCAACAGTAATACCTAACAATATGCTTGTGTTTCTAGCTCCAACAGTAATACCTGACAATATGCTTGTGTTTCTAGCTCCAACAGTAATACCTAACAATATGCTTGTGTTTCTAGCTCCAACAGTAATACCTAACAATATGTTTATGTTTCTAGCTCCAACAGTACAGTAATACCTAGAAAATATGCTTGTGTTTCTAGCTCCAACAGTAATACCTAACAATATGCTTGTGTTTCTAGCTCCAACAGTAATACCTAACAATATGCTTGTGTTTCTAGCTCCAACAGTAATACCTACAATATGCTTGTGTTTCTAGCTCCAACAGTAATACCTAACAATATGCTTGTGTTTCTAGCTCCAACAGTAAATACCTAACAATATGCTTGTGTTTCTAGCTCCAACAGTACAGTAATAATACCTAGCAATATGCTTGTGTTTCTAGCTCCAACAGTAATACCTAACAATATGCTTGTGTTTCTAGCTCCAACAGTAATACCTAGCAATATGCTTGTGTTTCTAGCTCCAACAGTAATACCTAGCAATATGCTTGTGTTTCTAGCTCCAACAGTAATACCTAACAATATGCTTGTGTTTCTAGCTCCAACAGTAATACCTAGCAATATGCTTGTGTTTCTAGCTCCAACAGTAATACCTAACAATATGCTTGTGTTTCTAGCTCCAACAGTAATACCTAACAATATGCTTGTGTTTCTAGCTCCAACAGTAATACCTAGCAATATGCTTGTGTTTCTAGCTCCAACAGTAATACCTAACAATATGCTTGTGTTTCTAGCTCCAACAGTAACACCTGTACAATATGCTTGTGTTTCTAGCTCCAACAGTAATAATATGCCTAACAATATGCTTGTTTTCTAGCTCCAACAGTAATACCTAACAATATGCTTGTGTTTCTAGCTCCAACAGTAATACCTAGCAATATGCTTGTGTTTCTAGCTCCAACAGTAATACCTAACAATATGCTTGTGTTTCTAGCTCCAACAGTAATACCTAACAATATGCTTGTGTTTCTAGCTCCAACAGTAATACCTAACAATATGCTTGTGTTTCTAGCTCCAACAGTACAGTAATACTAGAAATATGCTTGTGTTTCTAGCTCCAACAGTAATACCTAACAATATGCTTGTGTTTCTAGCTCCAACAGTAATACCTAACAATATGCTTGTGTTTCTAGCTCCAACAGTAATAATACCTAACAATATGCTTGTGTTTCTAGCTCCAACAGTAATACCTAACAATATGCTTGTGTTTCTAGCTCCAACAGTAATACCTAGCAATATGCTTGTGTTTCTAGCTCCAACAGTACAGTAATACCTAACAATATGCTTGTGTTTCTAGCTCCAACAGTAATACCTAACAATATGCTTGTGTTTCTAGCTCCAACAGTAATACCTAGCAATATGCTTGTGTTTCTAGCTCCAACAGTAATACCTAACAATATGCTTGTGTTTCTAGCTCCAACAGTAATACCTAACAATATGCTTGTGTTTCTAGCTCCAACAGTAATACCTAGCAATATGCTTGTGTTTCTAGCTCCAACAGTAATACCTAACAATATGCTTGTGTTTCTAGCTCCAACAGTAATACCTAGCAATATGCTTGTGTTTCTAGCTCCAACAGTAATACCTAACAATATGCTTGTGTTTCTAGCTCCAACAGTAATTCCTAGCTAAATGCTTGTGTTTCTAGCTCCAACAGTAATACCTAACAATATGCTTGTGTTTCTAGCTCCAACAGTAATACCTAACAATATGCTTGTGTTTCTAGCTCCAACAGTAATACCTAGCTAAATGCTTGTGTTTCTAGCTCCAACAGTAATACCTAACAATATGCTTGTGTTTCTAGCTCCAACAGTAATACAGTAATACCTAGCAACAATATGCTTGTGTTTCTAGCTCCAACAGTAAGTAATACCTAGCAATATGCTTGTGTTTCTAGCTCCAACAGTAATACCTAACAATATGCTTGTGTTTCTAGCTCCAACAGTAATACCTAACAATATGCTTGTGTTTCTAGCTCCAACAGTAATACCTAACAATATGCTTGTGTTTCTAGCTCCAACAGTAATACCTAGCAATATGCTTGTGTTTCTAGCTCCAACAGTAATACCTAACAATATGCTTGTGTTTCTAGCTCCAACAGTAATACCTAACAATATGCTTGTGTTTCTAGCTCCAACAGTAATACCTAACAATATGCTTGTGTTTCTAGCTCCAACAGTAATACCTAACAATATGCTTGTGTTTCTAGCTCCAACAGTAATACCTAACAATATGCTTGTGTTTCTAGCTCCAACAGTACAGTAATACCTAACAATATGCTTGTGTTTCTAGCTCCAACAGTAATACCTAACAATATGCTTGTGTTTCTAGCTCCAACAGTAATACCTAACAATATGCTTGTGTTTCTAGCTCCAACAGTAATACCTAACAATGTGCTTGTGTTTCTAGCTCCAACAGTAATACCTAGCAATATGCTTGTGTTTCTAGCTCCAACAGTAATACCTAACAATATGCTTGTGTTTCTAGCTCCAACAGTAATACCTAACAATATGCTTGTGTTTCTAGCTCCAACAGTAATACCTAACAATATGCTTGTGTTTCTAGCTCCAACAGTAATACCTAACAATATGCTTGTGTTTCTAGCTCCAACAGTAATACCTAACAATATGCTTGTGTTTCTAGCTCCAACAGTACAGTAATACCTAACAATATGCTTGTGTTTCTAGCTCCAACAGTACAGTAATACCTAACAATATGCTTGTGTTTCTAGCTCCAACAGTAATACCTAGCAATATGCTTGTGTTTCTAGCTCCAACAGTAATACCTAACAATATGCTTGTGTTTCTAGCTCCAACAGTAATACCTAACAATATGCTTGTGTTTCTAGCTCCAACAGTAATACCTGACAATATGCTTGTGTTTCTAGCTCCAACAGTAATACCTAACAATATGCTTGTGTTTCTAGCTCCAACAGTAATACCTAACAATATGTTTATGTTTCTAGCTCCAACAGTACAGTAATACCTAGAAATATGCTTGTGTTTCTAGCTCCAACAGTAATACCTGACAATATGCTTGTGTTTCTAGCTCCAACAGTAATACCTGACAATATGCTTGTGTTTCTAGCTCCAACAGTAATACCTAACAATATGCTTGTGTTTCTAGCTCCAACAGTAATACCTAACAATATGCTTGTGTTTCTAGCTCCAACAGTAAGTAATACTAACAATATGCTTGTGTTTCTAGCTCCAACAGTAAGTAATACCTAACAATATGCTTGTGTTTCTAGCTCCAACAGTAATACCTAACAATATGCTTGTGTTTCTAGCTCCAACAGTAATACCTAGTATGCTTGTGTTTCTAGCTCCAACAGTAATACCTAACAATATGCTTGTGTTTCTAGCTCCAACAGTAATACCTAACAATATGCTTGTGTTTCTAGCTCCAACAGTAATACCTAACAATATGCTTGTGTTTCTAGCTCCAACAGTAATACCTAGCAATATGCTTGTGTTTCTAGCTCCAACAGTAATACCTAACAATATGCTTGTGTTTCTAGCTCCAACAGTAATACCTAACAATATGCTTGTGTTTCTAGCTCCAACAGTAATACCTAACAATATGCTTGTGTTTCTAGCTCCAACAGTAATACCTAACAATATGCTTGTGTTTCTAGCTCCAACAGTAATAATATGCCTAACAATATGCTTGTGTTTCTAGCTCCAACAGTAATACCTAACAATATGCTTGTGTTTCTAGCTCCAACAGTAATACCTAGCAATATGCTTGTGTTTCTAGCTCCAACAGTAATACCTAACAATATGCTTGTGTTTCTAGCTCCAACAGTAATACCTAACAATATGCTTGTGTTTCTAGCTCTAGTAATACAATATGCTTGTGTTTCTAGCTCCAACAGTAATACCTAGCAATATGCTTGTGTTTCTAGCTCCAACAGTAATACCTAACAATATGCTTGTGTTTCTAGCTCCAACAGTACAGTAATACCTAGCTCCAACAATATGCTTGTGTTTCTAGCTCCAACAGTAATACCTAACAATATGCTTGTGTTTCTAGCTCCAACAGTAATACCTAACAATATGCTTGTGTTTCTAGCTCCAACAGTAATACCTAACAATATGCTTGTGTTTCTAGCTCCAACAGTAATACCTAACAATATGCTTGTGTTTCTAGCTCCAACAGTACAGTAATACCTAACAATATGCTTGTGTTTCTAGCTCCAACAGTAATACCTAGTAATTCAAAATGCTTGTGTTTCTAGCTCCAACAGTAATACCTAACAATATGCTTGTGTTTCTAGCTCCAACAGTAATACCTAGCAATATGCTTGTGTTTCTAGCTCCAACAGTAATACCTAACAATATGCTTGTGTTTCTAGCTCCAACAGTAATACCTAACAATATGCTTGTGTTTCTAGCTCCAACAGTAATACCTAGCAATATGCTTGTGTTTCTAGCTCCAACAGTAATACCTAACAGCAATATGCTTGTGTTTCTAGCTCCAACAGTAATACCTAACAATATGCTTGTGTTTCTAGCTCCAACAGTACAGTAATACCTAACAATATGCTTGTGTTTCTAGCTCCAACAGTAATACCTAACAATATGCTTGTGTTTCTAGCTCCAACAGTAATTCCTAGCTAAATGCTTGTGTTTCTAGCTCCAACAGTAATACCTAACAATATGCTTGTGTTTCTAGCTCCAACAGTAATACCTGACAATATGCTTGTGTTTCTAGCTCCAACAGTAATACCTAGCAATATGCTTATGTTTCTAGCTCCAACAGTAATACCTAACAATATGCTTGTGTTTCTAGCTCCAACAGTAATACCTAGCAATATGCTTATGTTTCTAGCTCCAACAGTCCAGTAATACCTAGCAATATGCTTGTGTTTCTATCTCCAACAGTAATACCTAACAATATGCTTGTGTTTCTAGCTCCAACAGTAATACCTAACAATATGCTTGTGTTTCTAGCTCCAACAGTAATACCTGACAATATGCTTGTGTTTCTAGCTCCAACAGTAATACCTAGTAATACAAATATGCTTGTGTTTCTAGCTCCAACAGTAATACCTAACAATATGCTTGTGTTTCTAGCTCCAACAGTAATACCTAGCAATATGCTTGTGTTTCTAGCTCCAACAGTAATACCTAACAATATGCTTGTGTTTCTAGCTCCAACAGTAATACCTAGCAATATGCTTGTGTTTCTAGCTCCAACAGTAATACCTAACAATATGCTTGTGTTTCTAGCTCCAACAGTAATACCTAACAATATGCTTGTGTTTCTAGCTCCAACAGTAATACCTAACAATATGCTTGTGTTTCTAGCTCCAACAGTAATACCTAACAATATGCTTGTGTTTCTAGCTCCAACAGTACAGTAATACCTAACAATATGCTTGTGTTTCTAGCTCCAACAGTAATACCTAACAATATGCTTGTGTTTCTAGCTCCAACAGTAATACCTAGCAATATGCTTGTGTTTCTAGCTCCAACAGTACAGTAATACCTAACAATATGCTTGTGTTTCTAGCTCCAACAGTAATACCTAACAATATGCTTGTGTTTCTAGCTCCAACAGTAATACCTAGCAATATGCTTGTGTTTCTAGCTCCAACAGTAATACCTAACAATATGCTTGTGTTTCTAGCTCCAACAGTAATACCTAACAATATGCTTGTGTTTCTAGCTCCAACAGTAATACCTAACAATATGCTTGTGTTTCTAGCTCCAACAGTAATACCTAACAATATGCTTGTGTTTCTAGCTCCAACAGTAATACCTAGCAATATGCTTGTGTTTCTAGCTCCAACAGTACAGTAATACCTAACAATATGCTTGTGTTTCTAGCTCCAACAGTAATACCTAGCAATATGCTTGTGTTTCTAGCTCCAACAGTAATACCTAACAATATGCTTGTGTTTCTAGCTCCAACAGTAATACCTAACAATATGCTTGTGTTTCTAGCTCCAACAGTAATACCTAACAATATGCTTGTGTTTCTAGCTCCAACAGTAATACCTAACAATATGCTTGTGTTTCTAGCTCCAACAGTAATACCTAACAATATGCTTGTGTTTCTAGCTCCAACAGTAATACCTAACAATATGCTTGTGTTTCTAGCTCCAACAGTAATACCTAACAATATGCTTGTGTTTCTAGCTCCAACAGTAATAATACCTAACAATATGCTTGTGTTTCTAGCTCCAACAGTAATACCTAACAATATGCTTGTGTTTCTAGCTCCAACAGTAATACCTAACAATATGCTTGTGTTTCTAGCTCCAACAGTAATACCTAACAATATGCTTGTGTTTCTAGCTCCAACAGTAATACCTAACAATATGCTTGTGTTTCTAGCTCCAACAGTAATACCTAGCAATATGCTTGTGTTTCTAGCTCCAACAGTAATACCTAACAATATGCTTGTGTTTCTAGCTCCAACAGTAATACCTAACAATATGCTTGTGTTTCTAGCTCCAACAGTAATACCTAACAATATGCTTGTGTTTCTAGCTCCAACAGTAATACCTAACAATATGCTTGTGTTTCTAGCTCCAACAGTAATACCTAGCAATATGCTTGTGTTTCTAGCTCCAACAGTAATACCTAACAATATGCTTGTGTTTCTAGCTCCAACAGTAATACCTAACAATATGCTTGTGTTTCTAGCTCCAACAGTAATACCTAACAATATGCTTGTGTTTCTAGCTCCAACAGTAATACCTAACAATATGCTTGTGTTTCTAGCTCCAACAGTAATACCTAACAATATGCTTGTGTTTCTAGCTCCAACAGTAATACCTAGCAATATGCTTGTGTTTCTAGCTCCAACAGTAATACCTAGCAATATGCTTGTGTTTCTAGCTCCAACAGTAATACCTAGCAATATGCTTGTGTTTCTAGCTCCAACAGTAATACCTAGCAATATGCTTGTGTTTCTAGCTCCAACAGTAATACCTAACAATATGCTTGTGTTTCTAGCTCCAACAGTAATACCTAACAATATGCTTGTGTTTCTAGCTCCAACAGTAATACCTAACAATATGCTTGTGTTTCTAGCTCCAACAGTAATACCTAACAAATATGCTTGTGTTTCTAGCTCCAACAGTAATACCTAGCAATATGCTTGTGTTTCTAGCTCCAACAGTAATACCTAACAATATGCTTGTGTTTCTAGCTCCAACAGTAATACCTAACAATATGCTTGTGTTTCTAGCTCCAACAGTACAGTAATACCTAACAATATGCTTGTGTTTCTAGCTCCAACAGTAATACCTAACAATATGCTTGTGTTTCTAGCTCCAACAGTAATACCTAGCAATATGCTCCCAACAGTAATACCTAACAATATGCTTGTGTTTCTAGCTCCAACAGTAATACCTAACAATATGCTTGTGTTTCTAGCTCCAACAGTAATACCTAGCAATATGCTTGTGTTTCTAGCTCCAACAGTAATACCTAACAATATGCTTGTGTTTCTAGCTCCAACAGTAATACCTGACAATATGCTTGTGTTTCTAGCTCCAACAGTAATACCTAGTAAATGCTTGTGTTTCTAGCTCCAACAGTAATACCTAACAATATGCTTGTGTTTCTAGCTCCAACAGTAATACCTAACAATATGCTTGTGTTTCTAGCTCCAACAGTAATACCTAACAATATGCTTGTGTTTCTAGCTCCAACAGTAATACCTAACAATATGCTTGTGTTTCTAGCTCCAACAGTAATACCTAACAATATGCTTGTGTTTCTAGCTCCAACAGTAATACCTAACAATATGCTTGTGTTTCTAGCTCCAACAGTAATACCTAACTAATATGCTTGTGTTTCTAGCTCCAACAGTAATACCTAACAATATGCTTGTGTTTCTAGCTCCAACAGTACAGTAATACCTAGCAATATGCTTGTGTTTCTAGCTCCAACAGTAATACCTAACAATATGCTTGTGTTTCTAGCTCCAACAGTAATACCTGACAATATGCTTGTGTTTCTAGCTCCAACAGTAATACCTAACAATATGCTTGTGTTTCTAGCTCCAACAGTAATACCTAACAATATGCTTGTGTTTCTAGCTCCAACAGTAATACCTAACAATATGCTTGTGTTTCTAGCTCCAACAGTAATACCTAACAATATGCTTGTGTTTCTAGCTCCAACAGTAATACCTAACAATATGCTTGTGTTTCTAGCTCCAACAGTAATACCTAACAATATGCTTGTGTTTCTAGCTCCAACAGTAATACCTAACAATATGCTTGTGTTTCTAGCTCCAACAGTAATACCTAACAATATGCTTGTGTTTCTAGCTCCAACAGTACAGTAATACCTAACAATATGCTTGTGTTTCTAGCTCCAACAGTAATACCTAACAATATGCTTGTGTTTCTAGCTCCAACAGTAATACCTAACAATATGCTTGTGTTTCTAGCTCCAACAGTAATACCTGACAATATGCTTGTGTTTCTAGCTCCAACAGTAATACCTAACAATATGCTTGTGTTTCTAGCTCCAACAGTAATACCTAACAATATGCTTGTGTTTCTAGCTCCAACAGTAATACCTAACAATATGCTTGTGTTTCTAGCTCCAACAGTAATACCTAACAATATGCTTGTGTTTCTAGCTCCAACAGTAATACCTAACAATATGCTTGTGTTTCTAGCTCCAACAGTAATACCTAACAATATGCTTGTGTTTCTAGCTCCAACAGTACAGTAATACCTAACAATATGCTTGTGTTTCTAGCTCCAACAGTACAGTAATACCTAACAATATGCTTGTGTTTCTAGCTCCAACAGTAATACCTAACAATATGCTTGTGTTTCTAGCTCCAACAGTAATACCTAACAATATGCTTGTGTTTCTAGCTCCAACAGTAATACCTAACAATATGCTTGTGTTTCTAGCTCCAACAGTAATACCTGACAATATGCTTGTGTTTCTAGCTCCAACAGTAATACCTAACAATATGCTTGTGTTTCTAGCTCCAACAGTAATACCTAACAATATGTTTATGTTTCTAGCTCCAACAGTACAGTAATACCTAGAAATATGCTTGTGTTTCTAGCTCCAACAGTAATACCTGACAATATGCTTGTGTTTCTAGCTCCAACAGTAATACCTGACAATATGCTTGTGTTTCTAGCTCCAACAGTAATACCTGACAATATGCTTGTGTTTCTAGCTCCAACAGTAATACCTAACAATATGCTTGTGTTTCTAGCTCCAACAGTACAGTAATACTAACAATATGCTTGTTTCTAGCTCCAACAGTAATTCCTAGCTAAATGCTTGTGTTTCTAGCTCCAACAGTAATACCTGACAATATGCTTGTGTTTCTAGCTCCAACAGTAATACCTAGCAATATGATTGTGTTTCTAGCTCCAACAGTAATACCTAGCAATATGCTTGTGTTTGTAGCTCCAACAGTAATACCTAACAATATGCTTGTGTTTCTAGCTCCAACAGTAATACCTAGCAATATGCTTGTGTTTCTAGCTCCAACAGTAATACCTAGCAATATGCTTGTGTTTCTAGCTCCAACAGTAATACCTAACAATATGCTTGTGTTTCTAGCTCCAACAGTAATACCTAACAATATGCTTGTGTTTCTAGCTCCAACAGTAATACCTAACAATATGCTTGTGTTTCTAGCTCCAACAGTAATACCTAACAATATGCTTGTGTTTCTAGCTCCAACAGTAATAATACCTAACAATATGCTTGTGTTTCTAGCTCCAACAGTAATACCTAACAATATGCTTGTGTTTCTAGCTCCAACAGTAATACCTAGCAATATGCTTGTGTTTCTAGCTCCAACAGTAATACCTAACAATATGCTTGTGTTTCTAGCTCCAACAGTAATACCTAGCAATATGCTTGTGTTTCTAGCTCCAACAGTAATACCTGACAATATGCTTGTGTTTCTAGCTCCAACAGTAATACCTAACAATATGCTTGTGTTTCTAGCAACAGTAATACCTAACAATATGCTTGTGTTTCTAGCTCCAACAGTAATACCTAACAATATGCTTGTGTTTCTAGCTCCAACAGTAATACCTAGCTTATGCTTGTGTTTCTAGCTCCAACAGTAATACCTAACAATATGCTTGTGTTTCTAGCTCCAACAGTAATACCTAACAATATGCTTGTGTTTCTAGCTCCAACAGTAATACCTAACAATATGCTTGTGTTTCTAGCTCCAACAGTAATACCTAACAATATGCTTGTGTTTCTAGCTCCAACAGTAATACCTAACAATATGCTTGTGTTTCTAGCTCCAACAGTAATACCTAACAATATGCTTGTGTTTCTAGCTCCAACAGTAATACCTAACAATATGCTTGTGTTTCTAGCTCCAACAGTAATACCTAACAATATGCTTGTGTTTCTAGCTCAACAGTAATACCTAACAATATGCTTGTGTTTCTAGCTCTCCAACAGTAATACCTAACAATATGCTTGTGTTTCTAGCTCCAACAGTAATACCTAACAATATGCTTGTGTTTCTAGCTCCAACAGTAATACCTAACAATATGCTTGTGTTTCTAGCTCCAACAGTAATACCTAACAATATGCTTGTGTTTCTAGCTCCAACAGTAATACCTAACAATATGCTTGTGTTTCTAGCTCCAACAGTAATACCTAGCAATATGCTTGTGTTTCTAGCTCCAACAGTAATACCTAACAATATGCTTGTGTTTCTAGCTCCAACAGTAATACCTAACAATATGCTTGTGTTTCTAGCTCCAACAGTAATACCTAACAATATGCTTGTGTTTCTAGCTCCAACAGTAATACCTAACAATATGCTTGTGTTTCTAGCTCCAACAGTAATACCTGACAATATGCTTGTGTTTCTAGCTCCAACAGTAATACCTGACAATATGCTTGTGTTTCTAGCTCCAACAGTAATACCTAACAATATGCTTGTGTTTCTAGCTCCAACAGTAATACCTAACAATATGCTTGTGTTTCTAGCTCCAACAGTAATACCTAACAATATGCTTGTGTTTCTAGCTCCAACAGTAATACCTAACAATATGCTTGTGTTTCTAGCTCCAACAGTAATACCTAGCAATATGCTTGTGTTTCTAGCTCCAACAGTAATACCTAACAATATGCTTGTGTTTCTAGCTCCAACAGTAATACCTAACAATATGCTTGTGTTTCTAGCTCCAACAGTACAGTAATACCTAACAATATGCTTGTGTTTCTAGCTCCAACAGTAATACCTAACAATGTGCTTATGTCTTTAGCTCCAACAGTAATACCTAGAAATATGCTTGTGTTTCTAGCTCCAACAGTAATACCTAACAATATGCTTATGTTTCTAGCTCCAACAGTAATACCTGACAATATGCTTATGTTTCTAGCTCCAACAGTAATACCTGACAATATGCTTGTGTTTCTAGCTCCAACAGTAATACCTAGCAATATGCTTGTGTTTCTAGCTCCAACAGTAATACCTAACAATATGCTTGTGTTTCTAGCTCCAACAGTAATACCTGACAATATGCTTGTGTTTCTAGATCCAACAGTAATACCTAACAATATGCTTATGTCTTTAGCTCCAACAGTAATACCTAGCAATATGCTTGTGTTTCTAGCTCCAACAGTAATACCTAGCAATATGCTTATGTTTCTAGCTCCAACAGTCCAGTAATACCTAGCAATATGCTTGTGTTTCTAGCTCCAACAGTAATACCTAACAATATGCTTGTGTTTCTAGCTCCAACAGTAATACCTGACAATATGCTTATGTTTCTAGCTCCAACAGTAATACCTAACAATATGCTTGTGTTTCTAGCTCCAACAGTAATACCTGACAATATGCTTATGTTTCTAGCTCCAACAGTAATACCTAACAATATGCTTATGTTTCTAGCTCCAACAGTAATACCTGACAATATGCTTATGTTTCTAGCTCCAACAGTAATACCTGACAATATGCTTGTGTTTCTAGCTCCAACAGTAATACCTAACAATATGCGTGTGTTTCTAGCTTCAACAGTAATACCTAGAAATATGCTTGTGTTTCTAGCTCCAACAGTAATACCTAACAATATGCTTATGTTTCTAGCTCCAACAGTAATACCTGACAATATGCTTGTGTTTCTAGCTCTAACAATAATACCTGACAATATGCTTGTGTTTCTAGCTCCAACAGTAATACCTGACAATATGCTTGTGTTTCTAGCTCCAACAGTAATACCTGACAATATGCTTGTGTTTCTAGCTCCAACAGTAATACCTGACAATATGCTTGTGTTTCTAGCTCCAACAGTAATACCTGACAATATGCTTGTGTTTCTAGCTCCAACAGTAATACCTAGCAATATGCTTGTGTTTCTAGCTCCAACAGTAATACCTAACAATATGCTTATGTCTTTAGCTCCAACAGTAATACCTAGCAATATGCTTGTGTTTCTAGCTCCAACAGTAATACCTAACAATATGCTTGTGTTTCTAGCTCCAACAGTAATAATATGCTTATGTTTCTAGCTAGCTTGTGTTTCTAGCTCCAACAGTAATACCTAACAATATGCTTGTGTTTCTAGCTCCAACAGTAATACCTAACAATATGCTTGTGTTTCTAGCTCCAACAGTAATACCTAACAATATGCTTGTGTTTCTAGCTCCAACAGTAATACCTAACAATATGCTTGTGTTTCTAGCTCCAACAGTAATACCTGACAATATGCTTGTGTTTCTAGCTCCAACAACACCTAAATATGCTTGTGTTTCTCCAACAGTAATACCTGACAATATGCTTGTGTTTCTAGCTCTAACAATAATACCTGACAATATGATTGTGTTTCTAGCTCCAACAGTAATACCTGACAATATGCTTATGTTTCTAGCTCCAACAGTAATATCTGACAATATGCTTGTTTCTAGCTCCAACAGTAATACCTGACAATATGCTTGTGTTTCTAGCTCCAACAGTAATACCTAGCAATATGCTTGTGTTTCTAGCTCCAACAGTAATACCTAACAATATGCTTATGTCTTTAGCTCCAACAGTAATACCTAGCAATATGCTTGTGTTTCTACAACAGTAATACCTAGCAATATGCTTGTGTTTCTAGCTCCAACAGTAATACCTAACAATATGCTTGTGTTTCTAGCTCCAACAGTAATACCTAACAATATGCTTGTGTTTCTAGCTCCAACAGTAATACCTAACAATATGCTTATGTTTCTAGCTCCAACAGTAATACCTGACAATATGCTTATGTTTCTAGCTCCAACAGTAATACCTAACAATATGCTTGTGTTTCTAGCTCCAACAGTAATACCTAACAATATGCTTGTGTTTCTAGCTCCAACAGTAATACCTAACAATATGCTTGTGTTTCTAGCTCCAACAGTAATACCTAACAATATGCTTGTGTTTCTAGCTCCAACAGTAACACCTGTACAATATGCTTGTGTTTCTAGCTCCAACAGTACAGTAATACCTAACAATATGCTTGTGTTTCTAGCTCCAACAGTAATACCTAACAATGTGCTTATGTCTTTAGCTCCAACAGTAATACCTAGAAATATGCTTGTGTTTCTAGCTCCAACAGTAATACCTAACAATATGCTTGTGTTTCTAGCTCCAACAGTAATACCTAACAATATGCTTGTGTTTCTAGCTCCAACAGTAATACCTAACAATATGCTTGTGTTTCTAGCTCCAACAGTAATACCTAACAATATGCTTGTGTTTCTAGCTCCAACAGTAATACCTAACAATATGCTTGTGTTTCTAGCTCCAACAGTAATACCTAACAATATGCTTGTGTTTCTAGCTCCAACAGTAATACCTAGCAATATGCTTGTGTTTCTAGCTCCAACAGTAATACCTAACAATATGCTTGTGTTTCTAGCTCCAACAGTAATACCTAGCAATATGCTTATGTTTCTAGCTCCAACAGTAATACCTGACAATATGCTTATGTTTCTAGCTCCAACAGTAATACCTAACAATATGCTTGTGTTTCTAGCTCCAACAGTAATACCTAACAATATGCTTGTGTTTCTAGCTCCAACAGTAATACCTAACAATATGCTTGTGTTTCTAGCTCCAACAGTACAGTAATACCTAACAATATGCTTGTGTTTCTAGCTCCAACAGTAATACCTAACAATATGCTTGTGTTTCTAGCTCCAACAGTAATACCTAACAATATGCTTGTGTTTCTAGCTCCAACAGTAATACCTAACAATATGCTTGTGTTTCTAGCTCCAACAGTACAGTAATACCTAACAATATGCTTGTGTTTCTAGCTCCAACAGTACAGTAATACCTAACAATATGCTTGTGTTTCTAGCTCCAACAGTAATACCTAACAATGTGCTTATGTCTTTAGCTCCAACAGTAATACCTAGAAATATGCTTGTGTTTCTAGCTCCAACAGTAATACCTAACAATATGCTTATGTTTCTAGCTCCAACAGTAATACCTAACAATATGCTTATGTTTCTAGCTCCAACAGTAATACCTAACAATATGCTTGTGTTTCTAGCTCCAACAGTAATACCTAGTAATACCTAAATATGCTTGTGTTTCTAGCTCCAACAGTAATACCTAACAATATGCTTGTGTTTCTAGCTCCAACAGTAATACCTGCAATATGCTTGTGTTTCTAGCTCCAACAACAATATGCTTGTACTCCAACAGTAATACCTAAATATGCTTGTGTTTCTAGCTCCAACAGTAATACCTGACAATATACTTGTGTTTCTAGCTCCAACAGTAATACCTAACAATATGCGTGTGTTTCTAGCTTCAACAGTAATACCTAACAATATGCTTGTGTTTCTAGCTCCAACAGTACCGTAATACCTAACAATATGCTTGTGTTTCTAGCTCCAACAGTAATACCTAGCAATATGCTTGTGTTTCTAGCTCCAACAGTAATACCTAACAATATGCTTGTGTTTCTAGATCCAACAGTAATACCTAACAATATGCTTGTGTTTCTAGCTCCAACAGTAATACCTAACAATATGCTTGTGTTTCTAGCTCCAACAGTAATACCTAACAATATGCTTGTGTTTCTAGCTCCAACAGTAATACCTAACAATATGCTTGTGTTTCTAGCTCCAACAGTAATACCTAACAATATGCTTATGTTTCTAGCTCCAACAGTAATACCTAACAATATGCTTGTGTTTCTAGCTCCAACAGTAATACCTAACAATATGCTTGTGTTTCTAGCTCCAACAGTAATACCTAACAATATGCTTGTGTTTCTAGCTCCAACAGTAATACCTAACAATATGCTTGTGTTTCTAGCTCCAACAGTAATACCTAACAATATGCTTGTGTTTCTAGCTCCAACAGTAATACCTAGCAATATGCTTGTGTTTCTAGCTCCAACAGTAATACCTAACAATATGCTTGTGTTTCTAGCTCCAACAGTAATACCTAACAATATGCTTGTGTTTCTAGCTCCAACAGTAATACCTAACAATATGCTTGTGTTTCTAGCTCCAACAGTAATACCTAACAATATGCTTGTGTTTCTAGCTCCAACAGTAATACCTAACAATATGCTTGTGTTTCTAGCTCCAACAGTCAATATGCAACAGTAATACCTAGCAATATGCTTGTGTTTCTAGCTCCAACAGTAATACCTAACAATATGCTTGTGTTTCTAGCTCCAACAGTACAGTAATACTTAACAATATGCTTGTTTCTAGCTCCAACAGTACAGTAATTCCTAGCTAAATGCTTGTGTTTCTAGCTCCAACAGTAATACCTGACAATATGCTTGTGTTTCTAGCTCCAACAGTAATATGCAATATGCTTGTGTTTCTAGCTCCAACAGTAATACCTAACAATATGCTTGTGTTTCTAGCTCCAACAGTAATACCTAGCAATATGCTTGTGTTTCTAGCTCCAACAGTAATACCTAACAATATGCTTGTGTTTCTAGCTCCAACAGTAATACCTAACAATATGCTTGTGTTTCTAGCTCCAACAGTAATACCTAACAATATGCTTGTGTTTCTAGCTCCAACAGTAATACCTAACAATATGCTTGTGTTTCTAGCTCCAACAGTAATACCTAACAATATGCTTGTGTTTCTAGCTCCAACAGTAATACCTAGCAATATGCTTGTGTTTCTAGCTCCAACAGTGCAGTAATACCTAGCAATATGCTTGTGTTTCTAGCTCCAACAGTAATACCTAACAATATGCTTGTGTTTCTAGCTCCAACAGTAATACCTAACAATATGCTTGTGTTTCTAGCTCCAACAGTAATACCTAACAATATGCTTGTGTTTCTAGCTCCAACAGTAATACCTAACAATATGCTTGTGTTTCTAGCTCCAACAGTAATACCTAACAATATGCTTGTGTTTCTAGCTCCAACAGTAATACCTAACAATATGCTTGTGTTTCTAGCTCCAACAGTAATACCTAACAATATGCTTGTGTTTCTAGCTCCAACAGTAATACCTAACAATATGCTTGTGTTTCTAGCTCCAACAGTAATACCTAACAATATGCTTGTGTTTCTAGCTCCAACAGTAAATACCTAACAATATGCTTGTGTTTCTAGCTCCAACAGTAATAATTCTAACAATATGCTTGTGTTTCTAGCTCCAACAGTAATACCTAACAATATGCTTGTGTTTCTAGCTCCAACAGTAATACCTAACAATATGCTTGTGTTTCTAGCTCCAACAGTAATACCTAACAATATGCTTGTGTTTCTAGCTCCAACAGTAATACCTAGCAATATGCTTGTGTTTCTAGCTCAACAGTAATACCTAGCAATATGCTTGTGTTTCTAGCTCCAACAGTAATACCTAACAATATGCTTGTGTTTCTAGCTCCAACAGTACAGTAATACCTAACAATATGCTTGTGTTTCTAGCTCCAACAGTAATACCTAACAATATGCTTGTGTTTCTAGCTCCAACAGTAATACCTAACAATATGCTTGTGTTTCTAGCTCCAACAGTAATACCTAACAATATGCTTGTGTTTCTAGCTCCAACAGTAATACCTAACAATATGCTTGTGTTTCTAGCTCCAACAGTAATACCTAACAATATGCTTGTGTTTCTAGCTCCAACAGTAAGTAATACCTAGCAATATGCTTGTGTTTCTAGCTCCAACAGTAATACCTAACAATATGCTTGTGTTTCTAGCTCCAACAGTAATACCTAGTATGCTTGTGTTTCTAGCTCCAACAGTAATACCTAGCAATATGCTTGTGTTTCTAGCTCCAACAGTAATACCTAACAATATGCTTGTGTTTCTAGCTCCAACAGTAATACCTAGCAATATGCTTGTGTTTCTAGCTCCAACAGTAATACCTAACAATATGCTTGTGTTTCTAGCTCCAACAGTAATACCTAGCAATATGCTTGGTGATTCTAGCCCCAACAGTACAGTAATACCTAACAATATGCTTGTGTTTCTAGCTCCAACAGTAATACCTAACAATATGCTTGTGTTTCTAGCTCCAACAGTAATACCTAGCAATATGCTTGTGTTTCTAGCTCCAACAGTAATACCTAACAATATGCTTGTGTTTCTAGCTCCAACAGTAATACCTAACAATATGCTTGTGTTTCTAGCTCCAACAGTAATACCTAGCAATATGCTTGTGTTTCTAGCTCCAACAGTAATACCTAACAATATGCTTGTGTTTCTAGCTCCAACAGTAAATACCTAACAATATGCTTGTGTTTCTAGCTCCAACAGTAATACCTAGCAATATGCTTGTGTTTCTAGCTCCAACAGTAATACCTAACAATATGCTTGTGTTTCTAGCTCCAACAGTAATACCTAACAATATGCTTGTGTTTCTAGCTCCAACAGTAATACCTAACAATATGCTTGTGTTTCTAGCTCCAACAGTAATACCTAACAATATGCTTGTGTTTCTAGCTCCAACAGTAATACCTAACAATATGCTTGTGTTTCTAGCTCCAACAGTAATACCTAACAATATGCTTGTGTTTCTAGCTCCAACAGTAATACCTAACAATATGCTTGTGTTTCTAGCTCCAACAGTAATACCTAACAATATGCTTGTGTTTCTAGCTCCAACAGTAATTCCTAGCAATATGCTTGTGTTTCTAGCTCCAACAGTAATACCTAACAATATGCTTGTGTTTCTAGCTCCAACAGTAATACCTAACAATATGCTTATGTTTCTAGCTCCAACAGTAATACCTAACAATATGCTTATGTTTCTAGCTCCAACAGTAATACCTGACAATATGCTTGTGTTTCTAGCTCCAACAGTAATACCTAACAATATGCTTGTGTTTCTAGCTCCAACAGTAATACCTAACAATATGCTTGTGTTTCTAGCTCCAACAGTACAGTAATACCTAACAATATGCTTGTGTTTCTAGCTCCAACAGTAATACCTAGCAATATGCTTGTGTTTCTAGCTCCAACAGTAATACCTAACAATATGCTTGTGTTTCTAGCTCCAACAGTACAGTAATACCTAACAATATGCTTGTGTTTCTAGCTCCAACAGTAATACCTAACAATATGCTTGTGTTTCTAGCTCCAACAGTAATACCTAGCAATATGCTTGTGTTTCTAGCTCCAACAGTAATACCTAACAATATGCTTGTGTTTCTAGCTCCAACAGTAATACCTAACAATATGCTTGTGTTTCTAGCTCCAACAGTACAGTAATACCTAACAATATGCTTGTGTTTCTAGCTCCAACAGTAATACCTAACAATATGCTTGTGTTTCTAGCTCCAACAGTAATACCTAACAATATGCTTGTGTTTCTAGCTCCAACAGTAATACCTAACAATATGCTTGTGTTTCTAGCTCCAACAGTAACACCTGTACAATATGCTTGTGTTTCTAGCTCCAACAGTAATACCTAACAATATGCTTGTGTTTCTAGCTCCAACAGTAATACCTAACAATATGCTTGTGTTTCTAGCTCCAACAGTAATACCTAACAATATGCTTGTGTTTCTAGCTCCAACAGTAATACCTAACAATATGCTTGTGTTTCTAGCTCCAACAGTAATACCTAACAATATGCTTGTGTTTCTAGCTCCAACAGTAATACCTAACAATATGCTTGTGTTTCTAGCTCCAACAGTAATACCTAGCAATATGCTTGTGTTTCTAGCTCCAACAGTAATACCTGACAATATGCTTGTGTTTCTAGCTCCAACAGTAATACCTAATATGCTTGTGTTTCTAGCTAACAGTAATACCTAACAATATGCTTGTGTTTCTAGCTCCAACAGTAATACCTAACAATATGCTTGTGTTTCTAGCTCCAACAGTAATACCTAACAATATGCTTGTGTTTCTAGCTCCAACAGTAATACCTAACAATATGCGTGTGTTTCTAGCTTCAACAGTAATACCTAGAAATATGCTTGTGTTTCTAGCTCCAACAGTAATACCTAACAATATGCTTGTGTTTCTAGCTCCAACAGTAATACCTAACAATATGCTTGTGTTTCTAGCTCCAACAGTAATACCTAGCTTACCTAACAATATGCTTGTGTTTCTAGCTCCAACAGTAATACCTGACAATATGCTTGTGTTTCTAGCTCCAACAGTAATACAGTAATACCTAACAATATGTGTTTCTAGCTCCAACAGTAATACCTAACAATATGCTTGTGTTTCTAGCTCCAACAGTAATACCTGACAATATGCTTGTGTTCTAGCTCCAACAGTAATACCTGACAATATGCTTGTGTTTCTAGCTCCAACAGTAATACCTAGCAATATGCTTGTGTTTCTAGCTCCAACAGTAATACCTAACAATATGCTTGTGTTTCTAGCTCCAACAGTAATACCTAGCAATATGCTTGTGTTTCTAGCTCCAACAGTAATACCTAGCAATATGCTTGTGTTTCTAGCTCCAACAGTAATACCTAACAATATGCTTGTGTTTCTAGCTCCAACAGTAATACCTGACAATATGCTTATGTTTCTAGCTCCAACAGTAATACCTAACAATATGCTTGTGTTTCTAGCTCCAACAGTAATACCTAACAATATGCTTGTGTTTCTAGCTCCAACAGTAATACCTAACAATATGCTTGTGTTTCTAGCTCCAACAGTAATACCTAACAATATGCTTGTGTTTCTAGCTCCAACAGTAATACCTAACAATATGCTTATGTTTCTAGCTCCAACAGTAATACCTAACAATATGCTTATGTTTCTAGCTCCAACAGTAATACCTGACAATATGCTTATGTTTCTAGCTCCAACAGTAATACCTGACAATATGCTTATGTTTCTAGCTCCAACAGTACAGTAATACCTAACAATATGCTTGTGTTTCTAGCTCCAACAGTAATACCTAACAATATGCTTGTGTTTCTAGCTCCAACAGTAATACCTAACAATATGCTTGTGTTTCTAACAATATGCTTATGTTTCTAGCTCCAACAGTAATACCTAACAATGTGCTTATGTCTTTAGCTCCAACAGTAATACCTAGAAATATGCTTGTGTTTCTAGCTCCAACAGTAATACCTAACAATATGCTTATGTTTCTAGCTCCAACAGTAATACCGAACAATATGCGTGTGTTTCTAGCTCCAACAGTACCGTAATACCTAACAATATGCTTGTGTTTCTAGCTCCAACAGTAATACCTAGCAATATGCTTGTGTTTCTAGCTCCAACAGTAATACCTAACAATATGCTTGTGTTTCTAGATCCAACAGTAATACCTAGCAATATGCTTGTGTTTCTAGCTCCAACAGTAATACCTAACAATATGCTTGTGTTTCTAGCTCCAACAGTAATACCTAGCAATATGCTTGTGTTTCTAGCTCCAACAGTAATACCTAACAATATGCTTGTGTTTCTAGCTCCAACAGTAATACCTAACAATATGCTTGTGTTTCTAGCTCCAACAGTACAGTAATACCTAACAATATGCTTGTGTTTCTAGCTCCAACAGTAATACCTAACAATATGCTTGTGTTTCTAGCTCCAACAGTAATACCTAACAATATGCTTGTGTTTCTAGCTCCAACAGTAATACCTAACAATATGCTTGTGTTTCTAGCTCCAACAGTAATACCTAACAATATGCTTGTGTTTCTAGCTCCAACAGTAATACCTACCTTGTGTTTCAATATGCTTGTGTTTCTAGCTCCAACAGTAATACCTAACAATATGCTTGTGTTTCTAGCTCCAACAGTAATACCTAACAATATGCTTGTGTTTCTAGCTCCAACAGTAATACCTAACAATATGCTTGTGTTTCTAGCTCCAACAGTAATACCTAACAATATGCTTGTGTTTCTAGCTCCAACAGTAATACCTAACAATATGCTTGTGTTTCTAGCTCCAACAGTAATACCTAACAATATGCTTGTGTTTCTAGCTCCAACAGTAATACCTAGCTAAATGCTTGTGTTTCTAGCTCCAACAGTAATACCTAACAACAGCTTGTAATACCTAACAATATGCTTGTGTTTCTAGCTCCAACAGTAATACCTAACAATATGCTTGTGTTTCTAGCTCCAACAGTAATACCTAACAATATGCTTGTGTTTCTAGCTCCAACAGTAATACCTAACAATATGCTTGTGTTTCTAGCTCCAACAGTAATACCTAACAATATGCTTGTGTTTCTAGCTCCAACAGTAATACACAGTAATACCTAACAATATGCTTGTGTTTCTAGCTCCAACAGTAATACCTAACAATATGCTTGTGTTTCTAGCTCCAACAGTAATACCTAGCAATATGCTTGTGTTTCTAGCTCCAACAGTAATACCTAACAATATGCTTGTGTTTCTAGCTCCAACAGTAATACCTAACAATATGCTTGTGTTTCTAGCTCCAACAGTAATACCTAACAATATGCTTGTGTTTCTAGCTCCAACAGTAGTAATACCTAACAATATGCTTGTGTTTCTAGCTCCAACAGTAATACCTAACAATATGCTTGTGTTTCTAGCTCCAACAGTAATACCTAACAATATGCTTGTGTTTCTAGCTCCAACAGTAATACCTAACAATATGCTTGTGTTTCTAGCTCCAACAGTAATACCTAACAATATGCTTGTGTTTCTAGCTCCAACAGTAATACCTAGCAATATGCTTGTGTTTCTAGCTCCAACAGTAATACCTAACAATATGCTTGTGTTTCTAGCTCCAACAGTAATAACTAACAATATGCTTGTGTTTCTAGCTCCAACAGTACAGTAATACCTAACAATATGCTTGTGTTTCTAGCTCCAACAGTAATACCTAACAATATGCTTGTGTTTCTAGCTCCAACAGTAATACCTAACAATATGCTTGTGTTTCTAGCTCCAACAGTAATACCTAACAATATGCTTGTGTTTCTAGCTCCAACAGTAATACCTAACAATATGCTTGTGTTTCTAGCTCCAACAGTAATACCTAACAATATGCTTGTGTTTCTAGCTCCAACAGTAATACCTAACAATATGCTTGTGTTTCTAGCTCCAACAGTAATACCTAACAATATGCTTGTGTTTCTAGCTCCAACAGTAATACCTAGCAATATGCTTGTGTTTCTAGCTCCAACAGTAATACCTAACAATATGCTTGTGTTTCTAGCTCCAACAGTAATACCTAACAATATGCTTGTGTTTCTAGCTCCAACAGTAATACCTAACAATATGCTTGTGTTTCTAGCTCCAACAGTAATACCTAACAATATGCTTGTGTTTCTAGCTCCAACAGTAATACCTAACAATATGCTTGTGTTTCTAGCTCCAACAGTAATACCTAACAATATGCTTGTGTTTCTAGCTCCAACAGTAATACCTAGCAATATGCTTGTGTTTCTAGCTCCAACAGTAATACCTAACAATATGCTTGTGTTTCTAGCTCCAACAGTAATACCTAACAATATGCTTGTGTTTCTAGCTCCAACAGTAATACCTAACAATATGCTTGTGTTTCTAGCTCCAACAGTAATACCTAACAATATGCTTGTTTCTAGCTCCAACAGTACAGTAATTCCTAGCTAAATGCTTGTGTTTCTAGCTCCAACAGTAATACCTAACAATATGCTTGTGTTTCTAGCTCCAACAGTAATACCTAGCAATATGCTTGTGTTTCTAGCTCCAACAGTAATACCTAGCAATATGCTTGTGTTTCTAGCTCCAACAGTAATACCTAACAATATGCTTGTGTTTCTAGCTCCAACAGTAATACCTAGCAATATGCTTGTGTTTCTAGCTCCAACAGTAATACCTAACAATATGCTTGTGTTTCTAGCTCCAACAGTAATATGCTTGTGTTTCTAGCTCCAACAGTAATATGCTTGTGTTTCTAGCTCCAACAGTAATACCTAACAATATGCTTGGTGTTTCTAGCTCCAACAGTAATACCTAACAATATGCTTGTGTTTCTAGCTCCAACAGTAATACCTAACAATATGCTTGTGTTTCTAGCTCCAACAGTAATACCTAACAATATGCTTGTGTTTCTAGCTCCAACAGTAATACCTAACAATATGCTTGTGTTTCTAGCTCCAACAGTAATACCTAACAATATGCTTGTGTTTCTAGCTCCAACAGTAATACCTAACAATATGCTTGTGTTTCTAGCTCCAACAGTAATACCTAACAATATGCTTGTGTTTCTAGCTCCAACAGTAATACCTAACAATATGCTTGTGTTTCTAGCTCCAACAGTAATACCTAGCAATATGCTTGTGTTTCTAGCTCCAACAGTAATACCTAACAATATGCTTGTGTTTCTAGCTCCAACAGTAATAATACCTAACAATATGCTTGTGTTTCTAGCTCCAACAGTAATACCCTAACAATATGCTTGTGTTTCTAGCTCCAACAGTAATACCTAACAATATGCTTGTGTTTCTAGCTCCAACAGTAATACCTAACAATATGCTTGTGTTTCTAGCTCCAACAGTAATACCTAGCAATATGCTTGTGTTTCTAGCTCCAACAGTAATACCTAACAATATGCTTGTGTTTCTAGCTCCAACAGTAATACCTATAGCTCCAACAGTAATACCTAACAATATGCTTGTGTTTCTAGCTCCAACAGTAATACCTAACAATATGCTTGTGTTTCTAGCTCCAACAGTAATACCTAGCAATATGCTTATGTTTCTAGCTCCAACAGTAATACCTAACAATATGCTTGTGTTTCTAGCTCCAACAGTAATACCTAACAATATGCTTGTGTTTCTAGCTCCAACAGTAATACCTAGCAATATGCTTGTGTTTCTTCTCCAACAGTAATACCTAACAATATGCTTGTGTTTCTAGCTCCAACAGTAATACCTAACAATATGCTTGTGTTTCTAGCTCCAACAGTAATACCTAACAATATGCTTGTGTTTCTAGCTCCAACAGTAATACCTAACAATATGCTTGTGTTTCTAGCTCCAACAGTAATACCTAACAATATGCTTGTGTTTCTAGCTCCAACAGTAATACCTAACAATATGCTTGTGTTTCTAGCTCCAACAGTAATACCTAACAATATGCTTGTGTTTCTAGATCCAACAGTAATACCTAGCAATATGCTTGTGTTTCTAGCTCCAACAGTAATACCTAGCAATATGCTTGTGTTTCTAGCTCCAACAGTACAGTAATACCTAATAATATGCTTGTTTCTAGCTCCAACAGTACAGTAATTCCTAGCTAAATGCTTATGTTTCTAGCTCCAACAGTCCAGTAATACCTAGCAATATGATTGTGTTTCTAGCTCCAACAGTAATACCTAGCAATATGCTTGTGTTTCTAGCTCCAACAGTAATACCTAGCAATATGCTTGTGTTTGTAGCTCCAACAGTAATACCTAACAATATGCTTGTGTTTCTAGCTCCAACAGTAATACCTAGCAATATGCTTGTGTTTCTAGCTCCAACAGTAATACCTAACAATATGCTTGTGTTTCTAGCTCCAACAGTAATACCTAACAATATGCTTGTGTTTCTAGCTCCAACAGTAATACCTAACAATATGCAGTTTCTAGCTCCAACAGTAATACCTAACAATATGCTTGTGTTTCTAGCTCCAACAGTAATACCTAGCAATATGCTTATGTTTCTAGCTCCAACAGTCCAGTAATACCTAGCAATATGCTTGTGTTTCTATCTCCAACAGTAATACCTAACAATATGCTTGTGTTTCTAGCTCCAACAGTAATACCTAACAATATGCTTGTGTTTCTAGCTCCAACAGTAATACCTGACAATATGCTTGTGTTTCTAGCTCCAACAGTAATACCTAACAATATGCTTGTGTTTCTAGATCCAACAGTAATACCTAGCAATATGCTTGTGTTTCTAGCTCCAACAGTAATACCTAGCAATATGCTTGTGTTTCTAGCTCCAACAGTACAGTAATACCTAACAATATGCTTGTTTCTAGCTCCAACAGTACAGTAATTCCTAGCTAAATGCTTGTGTTTCTAGCTCCAACAGTAATACCTGACAATATGCTTGTGTTTCTAGCTCCAACAGTAATACCTAGCAATATGCTTATGTTTCTAACTCCAACAGTAATACCTAGCAATATGCTTGTGTTTCTAGCTCCAACAGTAATACCTAACAATATGCTTGTGTTTCTAGCTCCAACAGTAATACCTAACAATATGCTTGTGTTTCTAGCTCCAACAGTAATACCTAACAATATGCTTGTGTTTCTAGCTCCAACAGTAATACCTAACAATATGCTTGTGTTTCTAGCTCCAACAGTAATACCTAACAATATGCTTGTGTTTCTAGCTCCAACAGTAATACCTAACAATATGCTTGTGTTTCTAGCTCCAACAGTAATACCTAGCAATATGCTTATGTTTCTAGCTCCAACAGTCCAGTAATACCTAGCAATATGCTTGTGTTTCTATCTCCAACAGTAATACCTAACAATATGCTTGTGTTTCTAGCTCCAACAGTAATACCTAACAATATGCTTGTGTTTCTAGCTCCAACAGTAATACCTAACAATATGCTTGTGTTTCTAGCTCCAACAGTAATACCTAACAATATGCTTGTGTTTCTAGCTCCAACAGTAATACCTAACAATATGCTTGTGTTTCTAGCTCCAACAGTAATACCTAGCAATATGCTTGTGTTTCTAGCTCCAACAGTAATACCTAACAATATGCTTGTGTTTCTAGCTCCAACAGTAATACCTAGCAATATGCTTGTGTTTCTAGCTCCAACAGTAATACCTAGCAATATGCTTGTGTTTCTAGCTCCAACAGTACAGTAATACCTAACAATATGCTTGTGTTTCTAGCTCCAACAGTACAGTAATACCTAACAATATGCTTGTGTTTCTAGCTCCAACAGTAATACCTAGCAATATGCTTGTGTTTCTAGCTCCAACAGTAATACCTAGCAATATGCTTGTGTTTCTAGCTCCAACAGTAATACCTAGCAATATGCTTGTGTTTCTAGCTCCAACAGTAATACCTAACAATATGCTTGTGTTTCTAGCTCCAACAGTAATACCTAACAATATGCTTGTGTTTCTAGCTCCAACAGTAATACCTGACAATATGCTTGTGTTTCTAGCTCCAACAGTAATACCTGACAATATGCCTGTGTTTCTAGCTCCAACAGTAATACCTAACAATAGCTTGTGTTTCTAGCAACAGTAATACCTAGCAATATGCTTGTGTTTCTAGCTCCAACAGTAATACCTAACAATATGCTTGTGTTTCTAGCTCCAACAGTAATACCTAGCAATATGCTTATGTTTCTAGCTCCAACAGTCCAGTAATACCTAGCAATATGCTTGTGTTTCTATCTCCAACAGTAATACCTAACAATATGCTTGTGTTTCTAGCTCCAACAGTAATACCTAACAATATGCTTGTGTTTCTAGCTCCAACAGTAATACCTGACAATATGCTTGTGTTTCTAGCTCCAACAGTAATACCTAACAATATGCGTGTGTTTCTAGCTTCAACAGTAATACCTAACAATATGCTTGTGTTTCTAGCTCCAACAGTAATACCTAGCAATATGCTTGTGTTTCTAGCTCCAACAGTAATACCTAACAATATGCTTGTGTTTCTAGATCCAACAGTAATACCTAGCAATATGCTTGTGTTTCTAGCTCCAACAGTAATACCTAGCAATATGCTTGTGTTTCTAGCTCCAACAGTACAGTAATACCTAATAATATGCTTGTTTCTAGCTCCAACAGTACAGTAATTCCTAGCTAAATGCTTATGTTTCTAGCTCCAACAGTAATACCTAACAATATGCTTGTGTTTCTAGCTCCAACAGTAATACCTAGCAATATGCTTGTGTTTCTAGCTCCAACAGTAATACCTAACAATATGCTTGTGTTTCTAGCTCCAACAGTAATACCTAACAATATGCTTGTGTTTCTAGCTCCAACAGTAATACCTAGCAATATGCTTGTGTTTCTAGCTCCAACAGTAATACCTAACAATATGCTTGTGTTTCTAGCTCCAACAGTAATACCTAGCAATATGCTTGTGTTTCTAGCTCCAACAGTAATACCTAGCAATATGCTTGTGTTTCTAGCTCCAACAGTAATACCTAGCAATATGCTTGTGTTTCTAGCTCCAACAGTAATACCTAACAATATGCTTGTGTTTCTAGCTCCAACAGTAATACCTAACAATATGCTTGTGTTTCTAGCTCCAACAGTACAGTAATACCTAACAATATGCTTGTGTTTCTAGCTCCAACAGTAATACCTAACAATATGCTTGTGTTTCTAGCTCCAACAGTAATACCTAGCAATATGCTTATGTTTCTAGCTCCAACAGTACAGTAATACCTAACAATATGCTTGTTTCTAGCTCCAACAGTAATACCTAACAATATGCTTGTTTCTAGCTCCAACAGTAATTCCTAGCTAAATGCTTGTGTTTCTAGCTCCAACAGTAATACCTAACAATATGCTTGTGTTTCTAGCTCCAACAGTAATACCTAACAATATGCTTGTGTTTCTAGCTCCAACAGTAATACCTGACAATATGCTTGTGTTTCTAGCTCCAACAGTAATACCAGACAATATGCTTGTGTTTCTAGCTCCAACAGTAATACCTGACAATATGCTTGTGTTTCTAGCTCCAACAGTAATACCTAACAATATGCTTGTGTTTCTAGCTCCAACAGTAATACCTAACAATATGCTTGTGTTTCTAGCTCCAACAGTAATACCTGACAATATGCTTGTGTTTCTAGCTCCAACAGTAATACCTGACAATATGCTTATGTTTCTCATACAATTTCACATACAGACAATTGTAAGGTTCCTCAGTCGAGCAGTGAATATCAAACCGACTCAACCACAAAGACCAGGGAGGTTTTCCAATGCCTCACAAAGGCAGGCACCTGTTGGTAGATGGTTAAAAGAAGAGCAGATATTGACTATACCTTTGATCATGGTGCAGTTATTAGTTACACTTTGGATGGTGTATCAATACACCCAGTCACTACAAAGACACAGTTGTCCTTCCTAACTCAGTTGCTGGAGAGGAAGATAACTGCTCAGAGATTTCACCATGAAGCCAATGGTGTCTTTAACACAATTGGCCGTGATAGTAGAAAACTTAGTATTGAATCAACAACATTGTAGGTATTCCACAATACTAAACTAATTGACCGAGTGAAAAGGAAGCCTGTAGAAAACACGCATCCTGTTTGCAATAAGGCACTAAAGTTAAACTGCAAAATGTGGCAAAGAAATTAACTTTTTGTCCTGAGTACAAAGCGTTCCGTTTGGAGCTAATCAACATATCACTGAGTACCACTCTCCATGTTTCAAGCATGGTGGTGGCTGAATCATGTTATGGGTATGCTTGTCACGGGCAAGGACTATGATGTTATTTCAGGATAAAAAATAAATGGAATAGAGCTAAACACTGGCAAAATCCGAGAGGAAAATCTGCTTCAGTCTGCTTTCCAACAGACACTGGGAGACAAATTCACCCTTAGCAGGACAATAACCTAAGGCCAAATATACACGGGAGTTACTTACCAAGAAGACATTGAATGTTGAGTGGCCGAGTTAGAATTTTGACTTAAATCGTCTTGGAAAAAAATCTATGGCAAGACTTGAAAATGTCTGTCTAGCAACCATCAACAACCAATTTGAATAAGCTTGAATAATGTTTTGAAGAATAATGTGCAAATATTGTACAATCCAGGTGTGCAAATATCAGACTTACCCACAAAGACGCCCAGCTGTAATCGCATGTATTGACTCTGCAGTGTGAATACTTATGTAAATGAGATATTTCTGTATTTACTCTTTTTTTTATGTGCATGAATTGATATAAACATGTTATCCCTTTGTCATTATGGGGTATTTTGTGTTGATGAGAAAAAATATATTTTTAACGCCCTAGAGTTGATGTTGTGCCCCAGTGGATCAAAATCTGTTTTTTGCTCCGTCTCAAGCGACTGCATCCGTGGTGTAAAGGTGGCAGAGCTAGAGTGGTGTCAGACCACGAGACATCACAAAAAAAATCGGTCTTGAAAAACCTCGGTCGCGTCCGAACTGTTTGGCCAACTATTATGACTAATCTATGTAAGGGAAGACCCCCCTGTATTGGACAAAAATGAATGGCAACATATTGGCAGTGGCCAAACCATATACACATTGTCCAATACCACCCAATTCGGCGTTGATTCATGCAAAGCATATTGCAAATGCCATATGGCTATTGCCAGTTGTAACACTTTAAAAATCCAACAGGTGGCGAATCCGCTCCACCGTGGTTTTTCATATTGGATATGTAACCCAAGTCAACGTCCAAAAGCAAAATTTTGAAAAAATGAATTTTTTGTAAAAAACTTATCACCCCTTAAAAAAGTGCTTTCTGGACCGTTTTTCGAAATTCTTTCGTTTTTTTTGTCAATTACACATGTGTAAGAACTGTATGAATATACTTTTGTCCAATTTTATTATCATATTTATATATATTTATTTATATTATCTTTTTTTTTTTTTTTACATGCGCATAAGGAATATGTTTTGTCCATTTTCAATATGATTTCATACGAAGTCAAAAGTCAAAAGTCAAAAATGTCAAAATTTTGTAAAAAACTTCACACACCCTTAAAAAGTGCTTTCTGGACCGTTTTTCGAAATTCCTTCAAATTTTGTGTCAATTACACACGTATAAGAACTGTATCAACATACTTTAGTTGTATTTTAATATCATATATATATATTTTTTTCTTTTTACTTGTGCATAAGGAATATGATTTGTCCATTTACAATATGATTTCATAGGAAGTCAAAAGTCAAAGTCAAAATTCACTTTTTTTGGGGCCAAATGCCATATGAAATTTGACATGCTCAAAAATGCAAAATTGACTGGCCTGATGAACACAGGATGGCCGAGCAGTGATAGTTGTACATTTCCATCACTCGTTGTGTTGATTTCATCATGTCCATTAGGTGATGTTTTTTCACTATAGAATCATATTGCAAGTGCGCGTGCATTTGCAATATGGTTCAATGGACAATTACCATATGAAATTTGACATGCTCAAAAATGCTAAATTGACTGGCCCGATGAACTCGGGATGGCTGGGCAGTGATTCTGGCTCATCTCAATGGCTCGTTAGGGTTGATTTCAGAATGTCACTTTTGGTGATGGTACCTCACTGTTTAAACATATTGGAAATGGACAAGAGTCACCAGCAAGTCACCGTCCATCAGTCAATTAGATATCATTCTGACAACAAACTGATACAAACTGACACTAAACCCACTTTTTCCAACTCGTTTAGTAGCCAACTATCACATACTTCAGAGCTGGCCCAAAATTCACAACGCCTTATGTTCAAACCATAAAAAAACATAAAACACGTAGTTACGTTCTAGCTGCGGGTCCATTTCTTATGTTATGTGTAGGCCTAGCTGAGGCGACCCAATCCCAAGTTTCGCCTCGATCGGTCATTTGGTGTCCGAGCAAAACCCTAATTGGTGCTGAAAATCCACTTTTTCCATGACTTGCTACGGGTCCTTGAATGAGCTATCGGACAGAAACGTTGGGGTCTGTCTATATGGGCCGAGACGGTCGCAATGCACCTAGTCTTGTGTCTCTGAGACATTTCTAAATGTCGCCATTTTCGTAAGGGTCAAAATTAATTGAAGTCATTGCAAATGTACGAAGCTGTTTCTCGGTCCGAGAACCGTCTAGAGCCACGTAACTCACCACGCACTATCGACCTGAGGTCTAGAACAGGTTTCTAAAGTTTCGGAACTCTAGGTCTGACGGTTCTTTTTTAGCTCGAACAAAGCTAACTATTGGAGGCACTGTCTGTCTCTACAAACCCCAATACGTCCCTCCTTCCAAGTTGTGTGTCTGTGTGATTTAGTTTTCCTATGAAATTTTATGGGAAAAATGACTGATTTACAGTTCATGGGGGTTGCCTAATCACACATATGAAGTTTTGGACAGATCTGACTTTTTGAACCCCTCGAAACAGCCCCCGAGACACAAATTATGGCACTTCCGGTTGGCACAGGAAGCTATAAGTCAACACATATCCTCACTGGGGTATGCTGTTACAGAATCCTGAGTTTTAAGTCCTTACATTAAGAATTGACTGATTTACACAGGGTTGAATGCACTATGTCTATCAAACTGCAGGCAGGGTATGGAAAAACACTTTTAGGGTGATTTTAACCACTTCCGGTTGATCCAGGAAGCTCAGAATCAACACAGGTAGACCTCATACTGGCCTGATGGACTGTTACCAAAGACAGGTTCATACGGCATTCATAACCCATATAGGCTTCAGGTTGAATTTAGGGGTGCAGGCAATGTATTCCTATGGGGAGAGAAGTCAATGCAAACTCTTTGAAGTTAACACCTTCTTTGAACTATTAAGGGTTAATGCCACACGGTCAAGGTTAGGCTTGCACGGATCGGGAGGACCTTAGGAACGTACCTGAGGTCGAATTGTGCTTCTCACTCTAACGGTTCACTCTCTGTCACCCAAAAGCAAATGACGTTGTGGGGCAGGCTTAATTTTGGGCCTACTTTTCTAATGGTCGCTGCGCTTAGACCGAGCGAGCTACGGTCAAGCGGGATATCTCGTTGAACTCGGCACGGCCTAGAGATTATGGTAATGCCATTGCCTGCTCTCTGTGTCTTTAAGAACCGCACTTTTTAACTCCATCCTTGCTGTGTGTGCGTGTGAGAGCTTTTCTTTGACATCTATTGGGAGAAATGACTGATTTACAGTTTAGGAGGGTTACCTAGTCACATATATGAAGTTTTGGAAAAATTTGACTTTTTTAACCCTTCAAAACAGACAGTGTGACCCAATTAAAGGCACTTCCGGTTGGCACAGGAAGCTATAAGTAAACACATGTCTTGATTGACATAGCCACTTACAGAATCCTGAGTTTTAAGTCTTTAAGTTAAGAATTGACTGATCTACACAGGGTTGAATGCACTATGTCTATCAAACTGCAGGCAGTGTATGGATCAACACTGATAAGGTGATTTCAACCACTTCCGGTTGCTTCAGGAAGCTTAGAATTGGCACAGGTAGACCTCATAGTGGTCTGATGGACTGTCATAGAAGACAGGTTCATAAGGCATTCATAACCCATATAGGCTTCAGGTTGAATTTAGAGGTGCAGGCAATGTATTCCTATGGGGAGAGAAGTCAATGCAAACTCTTTGAAGTAAACACCTTCTTTTAACTATTAAGGGTTAATGCTACACGGTCAAGGTTAGGCTTGCACGGATCGGGAGGACCTTAGGAACGTACCTGAGGTCGAATTGTGCTTCTCACCCTAACGGTTCTCTCACTGTCACCCAAAAGCAAATGACATTGAGGGCCAGGCTTCATTTTGGTTCTGCTTTTTTCAAGGTCACTGCACTCAGAGCGAGCTACGGTCAAGCGGGGCGTCACGTTGAACTCGGCACAGTCTGGAGACTATGGTGATGCCATTTTTGTGTTGATTTCAGAATGCCATTTTGGTGATGGTCCCTCTCCGTTTAAACATATTGCTAATGTACAAAAGTCAACTAGCAAGTCAGTGTCCATCAGTCAATTAGATGTCATTCTGACACCAAACTGATACCAATTGACACCAAACCCACTTTTTAGGCTTTGTGTGTCTTTAAGCACCGCACTTTGTCACTCCATCCTTGCTGTGTGTGTGTTTCTGTGTGTGTGTGTGTGAGAGAGAGCTTTTCTTTGACATCTGTTGGGAGAAATGACTGACTTACAGTTTATGGGGGTTGCCTAATCACACATATGAAGTTTTGAAAAGATCTGACCTTTTAACCCTTGGAAACTGCCACTGTGACACCATTTAAGGCACTTCCGGTTGGCACAGGAAGCTATAAATAAACTCATATCATGATTTGGGTATGCCTTTACAGAATCCTGAGTTTGAAGTCTTTACGTTAAGAACTGAGTTATTTACGGAGGGTTTAGTGAGTGTGTGTTATTTCAGAAAATCATAGAAAATCACAGAAATCTCGCAGAGCTCCGCAGCACACTTTAAAAAGATTCGTAAGAACACCCTGCAACTGGATCTGTAACCGTTGAAAAAAAAAAAAACCTATCCGTGAACATCACCTAGGTGTCGTTGTACGATTTCTCTTAAATGACGATAGATAAATGTCTGGTTCTTTTTTTATTGACACCGGAGGCTCCTTGACTTTGACGTGAAGTGGAAAAATAATTTCTCTATTTTCATTTTGGACCTTTAATCCCAGATGAATGGCCATAACTCAAAAACCGTTGAGGCCTAGAAGCCATCTTGTTCGGGGCCAACTGCCCATTATGCCGCCCCTACGCTCACCGAGTTTCGGCTTCTAAATATTTTCAGTTTTCGAGATAAGGCCCCGTCGTGAATCGTGATGTTTTGTCCAATACCAATATGATTGCTTATGCCCTCTTGTGGAAATTTCCGGGACAGCGGAAAAATGACCTAAATCTTATTATTTTTGTAAAACGGAAACCGAATGTCCGACAAAGTTCATTTGATGACTTCCTGGTAGGTCCGGCCCTGCCGCTCGGCCCGACGCCGTCCGCGAATTTTACAAACGATTTCGGACGTCTAGTAAGGGACCGTACATTTGCAATATGGACTTTCTCACTAACCATACAGGTACTGCCAAAATCTTCCCTTAAGGTATGGAAAGGTGTGACTCTCACCAATACGAATGGTGTTCTCCGTTATTCTTTACGCCTCTCAAACAAGCGTCACGCGACTCGTCTGAAGTCGATCTGGTAACATCTGTAAGTCGTGTCCGAACAGTTTAGGATACACCCCTCCATTTCTCACGTACATGTCGTTTGTTCTAGAACACCAGAATAGAAAGAGGAGTGGGAGGCCCCGGTGCACAACTGAGCAAGAGGACAAGTACATTAGAGTGTCTAGTTTGAGAAACAGACGCCTCACAAAACATCAGTCTCAACGTCAACACTGAAGAGGCGACTCCTGTCTGTGTTATTTTGCCCATCTTAATCTTTTCTTTTTATTGGCCAGTCTGAGATATGGCTTTTTCTTTGCAACTCTGCCTAGAAGGCCAGCATCCCAGAGTCGCCTCTTCACTGTTGACGTTGAGACTGGTGTTTTGTGGGTACTATTTAATGAAAGCTGCCAGTTGAGGACTTTGTTTCTCACCTCAATTTCTTCTCAGGTTTTTGCCTGCCATATGAGTTCTGTTATACTCACCGACATCATTCAAACAGTTTTAGAAACGTCAGAGTGTTTTCTATCCAATACTAATAATAATATGCATATATTAGCAACTGGGACTGAGGAGCAGGCAGTTTACTCTGGGCACCTCTTTTCATCCAAGCTACTCAATACAGCTATAAGAAGTTTCTAATACTTTTTTTATTTTTATCGAAAAATGTTTTTAGTTTTGTCATTATCGGGTATTATGATGTCATTATGGGTTATTATGATGTCATTATGGGTTATTGTGATGTCATTATGGGTTATTGTGATGTCATTATGGGGAATTGTGTGTAGATTGATGAGGAAATGATTGTATTTAATCCATTTTAGATGAAGGTTTGTCACTGTAATTCAATGTGTGACGTAACAAAATGTGTAAAAAGTCAAGTTGTCTAAATACTCTCCGAAGGCACTGTATTTGGGAAGAACATCAACTTCAACCTGGCCATGAATGAACTGAAAGACAAAGCAAGCAGGGCTTTCTATGCTATTAAAATATCTATTAGGATCCGGCTCAACATATTCTAATCAACAACAGAACCAATAGCACTGTACGGCAGTGAAGTGTGGGGTCCACTATATGGCAGTGAAGTATGGGGTCCACTATATGGGGTCCACTATATAGCAGTGAAGTGTGGGGTCCACTATATGGGTCCACTATATGGCAGTGAAGTATGGGGTCCACTATATGGGTCCACTATATGGCAGTGAAGTGTGGGGTCCCACTATATGGCAGTGAAGTGTGGGGTCCACTATATGGGTCCACTATATGGCAGTATGGGGTCCACTATATGGCAGTGAAGTGTGGGGTCCACTATATGGCAGTGAAGTGTGGGGTCCACTATATGGGTCCACTATATGGGTCCACTATATGGCAGTGAAGTATGGGGTCCACTATATGGCAGTATGGGGTCCACTATATGGCAGTGAAGTGTGGGGTCCACTATATGGGTCCACTATATGGGTCCACTATATGGCAGTGAAGTGTGGGGTCCACTATATGGCAGTGAAGTGTGGGGTCCACTATATGGCAGTGAAGTATGGGGTCCACTATATGGCAGTGAAGTGTGGGGTCCACTATATGGGTCCACTATATGGCAGTGAAGTGTGGGGTCCACTATATGGCAGTGAAGTATGGGGTCCACTATATGGGTCCACTATATGGCAGTGAAGTGTGGGGTCCACTATATGGCAGTGAAGTATGGGGTCCACTATATGGGTCCACTATATGGCAGTGAAGTGTGGGGTCCACTATATGGGTCCACTATATGGGTCCACTATATGGGTCCACTATATGGCAGTGAAGTGTGGGGTCCACTATATGGCAGTGAAGTGTGGGGTCCACTATATGGGTCCACTATATGGCAGTGAAGTATAGGGTCCACTATATGGCAGTGAAGTGTGGGGTCCACTATATGGCAGTGAAGTGTGGGGTCCACTATATGGCAGTGAAGTGTGGGGTCCACTATATGGCAGTGAAGTGTGGGGTCCACTATATGGCAGTGAAGTATGGGGTCCACTATATGGGTCCACTATATGGCAGTGAAGTGTGGGGTCCACTATATGGCAGTGAAGTGTAGGGTCCACTACATGGCAGTGTGGGGTCCACTATATGGGTCCACTATAAGGCAGTGAAGTGTGGGGTCCACTATATGGCAGTGAAGTGTGGGGTCCCACTATATGGCAGTGAAGTGTGGGGTCCACTATATGGGTCCACTATATGGGTCCACTATATGGCAGTGAAGTATGGGGTCCACTATATGGGTCCACTATATGGGTCCACTATATGGCAGTGAAGTGTGGGGTCCACTATATGGGTCCACTATATGGCAGTGAAGTATGGGGTCCACTATATGGCAGTGAAGTGTGGGGTCCACTATATGGGTCCACTATATGGCAGTGAAGTATGGGGTCCACTATATGGCAGTGAAGTGTGGGGTCCACTATATGGCAGTGTGGGGTCCACTATATGGTAGTGAAGTGTGGGGTCCACTATATGGCAGTGATGTATGGGGTCCACAATATGGGTCCACTATATGGCAGTGAAGTATGGGGTCCACTATATGGCAGTGAAGTATGGGGTCCACTATATGGCAGTGAAGTGTGGGGTCCACTATATGGCAGTGAAGTGTGGGGTCCACTATATGGCAGTGAAGTATGGGGTCCACTATATGGCAGTGTGGGGTCCACTATATGGCAGTGAAGTGTGGGGTCCACTATATGGCAGTGAAGTATGGGGTCCACTATATGGCAGTATGGGGTCCACTATATGGCAGTATGGGGTCCACTATATGGCAGTGAAGTGTGGGGTCCACTATATGGGTCCACTATATGGGTCCACTATATGGGTCCACTATATGGGTCCACTATATGGCAGTGAAGTGTGGGGTCCACTATATGGGTCCACTATATGGGTCCACTATATGGGTCCACTATATGGCAGTGAAGTGTGGCGTCCACTATATGGGTCCACTATATGGGTCCACTATATGGCAGTGAAGTGTGGGGTCCACTATATGGCAGTGAAGTGTGGGGTCCGTATACAAAGCAAGAATTTGCCAAATGGGACAAACACCAAACTGCAACCCGAAATTCAGTAAAAGTGAAGGGAAAAAATACAAACAATCCATGCAGGGCAGAATCAGAGGCCAAATCCCTCTTCTGATTCATTTCCAGAAAAGAGACACTAACTGTTATAAGAATTGAAAAACAAGTGACACCCACTCCTGCCATTACAAAGCCCTTAACTGCCAAGAGGTGACCGTAGCCAGCTAGTCCGAGCGCTAAGTTCATATACCAACCTGACAAAGCCTCAGGACAGGAAATCTGGCCCAACATAAATATATTGACGATCGGAAAGACCAAGAATCGAAGTGATCTTCAATGCTATTTGGCTATAAACAGAGAGTACATGATGACAGACTATCTGACCACTATGACTGATAGAAAACTGAGGAAAACACTGACTAGGTACAAACTCAGAAAGGACAGGTTTTGCCCACTCGGCACTCGGAGAGAGAGGTCGAGACAGAACTGCATTTTCTCCTACACTGCCAGAAGTATACAGACTTAGTTGCAATTTCCTCCCACAAAACTGAAAACAAATACAACGATTTTAAAACCAAAACGCAAAAGTAGAACATCCAATATCTATTGGGAGAGAAGAAGAAAAAAAACAACCCTTTGTGGCATAATTAGATGTAAAATATATAGCTTCTTGCCACACCTGTAGGGACAGCAAGTGGAACGACCAATCAGAGCAATAACATTTCAACCTACAGTGCTTCATTTGTACGTCGGGAGGTTCTGGAACAAAAAGGGGAGCCCTAATGGAGCTCTGAGGAACATAAAACCTTTATCATAAAGCATTATCATCGTTTTTTTCCGTAGTGGCACAGAGCAGTAGAGTAGAGGCGCTATAGAAGTTGCACACATTGGGAGTATCCTTTTGTAGTTTAGGGGCTGGAGAAAAAAATGTTGCCTTTTATAAACATAATTTTATACTTTAGCAGAATCTTTTTGAATAGCTCACAAATGATTTGAAATGACAGGCTACTTTGACAAACTGAGATCAATAAAAACGACCTGGTTTTGGTGTGTGGAGGACAGACATATGGAACCAGGTCTAGGTGTGTGGAGGACAGACATGTGGAACCAGGTCTAGGTGTGTGGAGGACAGACATATGGAACCAGGTCTAGGTGTGTGGAGGACAGACATATGGAACCAGGTCTAGGTGTGTGGAGGACAGACATGTGGAACCAGGTCTAGGTGTGTGGAGGACAGACATGTGGAACCAGGTCTAGGTGTGTGGAGGACAGACAGGACAGACATATGGAACCAGGTCTAGGTGTGTGGAGGACAGACATATGGAACCAGGTCTAGGTGTGTGGAGGACAGACATATGGAACCAGGTCTAGGTGTGTGGAGGACAGACAGGACAGACATGTGGAACCAGGTCTAGGTGTGTGGAGGACAGACATATGGAACCAGGTCTAGGTGTGTGGAGGACAGACATATGGAACCAGGTCTAGGTGTGTGGAGGACAGACATATGGAACCAGGTCTAGGTGTGTGGAGGACAGACAGGACAGACATATGGAACCAGGTCTAGGTGTGTGGAGGACAGACATGTGGAACCAGGTCTAGGTGTGTGGAGGACAGACATATGGAACCAGGTCTAGGTGTGTGGAGGACAGACAGGACAGACATATGGAACCAGGTCTAGGTGTGTGGAGGACAGACATATGGAACCAGGTCTAGGTGTGTGGAGGACAGACATATTGAACCAGGTCTAGGTGTGTGGAGGACAGACATATGGAACCAGGTCTAGGTGTGTGGAGGACAGACAGGACAGACATATGGAACCAGGTCTAGGTGTGTGGAGGACAGACATATGGAACCAGTTCTAGGTGTGTGGAGGACAGACATATGGAACCAGGTCTAGGTGTGTGGAGGACAGACATATGGAACCAGGTCTAGGTGTGTGGAGGACAGACATATGGAACCAGGTCTAGGTGTGTGGAGGACAGACATATGGAACCAGGTCTAGGTGTGTGGAGGACAGACATATGGAACCAGGTCTAGGTGTGTGGAGGACAGAGGTCAGGACAGACATATGGAACCAGGTCTAGGTGTGTGGAGGACAGACATATGGAACCAGGTCTAGGTGTGTGGAGGACAGACATATGGAACCAGGTCTAGGTGTGTGGAGGACAGACATATGGAACCAGGTCTAGGTGTGTGGAGGACAGACATATTGAACCAGGTCTAGGTGTGTGGAGGACAGACATATGGAACCAGGTCTAGGTGTGTGGAGGACAGACATATGGAACCAGGTCTAGGTGTGTGGAGGACAGACATATGGAACCAGGTCTAGGTGTGTGGAGGACAGACATATGGAACCAGGTCTAGGTGTGTGGAGGACAGACATATGGAACCAGGTCTAGGTGTGTGGAGGACAGACATATGGAACCAGGTCTAGGTGTGGAGGACAGACATATTGAACCAGGTCTAGGTGTGTGGAGGACAGACATATGGAACCAGGTCTAGGTGTGTGGAGGACAGACATATGGAACCAGGTCTAGGTGTGTGGAGGACAGACATATGGAACCAGGTCTAGGTGTGTGGAGGACAGACATATGGAACCAGGTCTAGGTGTGTGGAGGACAGACATATGGAACCAGGTCTAGGTGTGTGGAGGACAGACAGGACAGACATATGGAACCAGGTCTAGGTGTGTGGAGGACAGACATATGGAACCAGGTCTAGGTGTGTGGAGGACAGACATATGGAACCAGGTCTAGGTGTGTGGAGGACAGACATATTGAACCAGGTCTAGGTGTGTGGAGGACAGACATATGGAACCAGGTCTAGGTGTGTGGAGGACAGACAGGACAGACATATGGAACCAGGTCTAGGTGTGTGGAGGACAGACATATGGAACCAGGTCTAGGTGTGTGGAGGACAGACATATGGAACCAGGTCTAGGTGTGTGGAGGACAGACATATGGAACCAGGTCTAGGTGTGTGGAGGACAGACATATTGAACCAGGTCTAGGTGTGTGGAGGACAGACATATGGAACCAGGTCTAGGTGTGTGGAGGACAGACATATGGAACCAGGTCTAGGTGTGTGGAGGACAGACATATGGAACCAGGTCTAGGTGTGTGGAGGACAGACATATGGAACCAGGTCTAGATGTGTGGAGGACAGACAGGACAGACATATGGAACCAGGTCTAGGTGTGGAGGACAGACATATGGAACCAGGTCTAGGTGTGTGGAGGACAGACATATGGAACCAGGTCTAGATGTGTGGAGGACAGACATATGGAACCAGGTCTAGGTGTGTGGAGGACAGACATATGGAACCTGGTCTAGGTGTGTGGAGGACAGACATATGGAACCAGGTCTAGGTGTGTGGAGGACAGACATATGGAACCAGGTCTAGGTGTGTGGAGGACAGACATATGGAACCAGGTCTAGGTGTGTGGAGGACAGACATATGGAACCAGGTCTAGGTGTGTGGAGGACAGACATATGGAACCAGGTCTAGGTGTGTGGAGGACAGACATATTGAACCAGGTCTAGGTGTGTGGAGGACAGATATATGGAACCAGGTCTAGGTGTGTGGAGGACAGACATATGGAACCAGGTCTAGGTGTGTGGAGGACAGACATATGGAACCAGGTCTAGGTGTGTGGAGGACAGACAGGACAGACATATGGAACCAGGTCTAGGTGTGTGGAGGACAGACATATTGAACCAGGTCTAGGTGTGTGGAGGACAGACATATGGAACCAGGTCTAGGTGTGTGGAGGACAGATATATGGAACCAGGTCTAGGTGTGTGGAGGACAGACATATGGAACCAGGTCTAGGTGTGTGGAGGACAGACAGGACAGACATATGGAACCAGGTCTAGGTGTGTGGAGGACAGACATATGTAACCATTTTCAGGAGGAAATGATAGTCCTAAAAATGCTTTCCCCGACTCACCCAATGATGTGCAGCTCACTCACCGGTTATGGCCGATGCGCTCCTGCCAAATGTTGCTTTTGTTTTACATGGTGAATCGTTGCTGTTCTCTCAATAGGTCCATTTGGAAGTTGATCACTTGGTAGCCTACAGACATATTAGAGTTTTCTCTTTTCTGCAGGAGCCATTTGCTTTCCAACCTGCGTTTTCCCTCTATTGTAGACCATTTGAAATATTGCAAAAGTCCTGTTTTGGCTGCATGCTGTTCACTGACAGATTTGCTATGCTTTCACGACTGTAGGCTAGGCCTTATTATTGGGCTACACTCCACAGCTAGGCTATTTTTTAAAAATATTTTATAATAAGCTATTGATCCTTTGTGGCTAAAGTATTGACCTGATGTAGTATTCTGAATTATTTCATTTATTTCTGGACAGCAGTAATTCTATAACTTCGGCCAAATGTCTTTTACGTTTATCAGGGGCACCGCAGCTCCTCCAGATCCCTTCGCACGGCTGTGATTCTATCAGGAAATAAACCATGCTGGAGAGATGAGAGTTGCAAGGCTATCGGAGCAGAAAGAAGGAGAGAGATCATAGTCATTTTAGTTCTGTGAGGGTTACAGGCGAGTTTCTCTCTCTCACCACAGCAATGGCCATATGCGTTGGTCTATATAGGCTGCAATGTTGCCAGAACATAAACCCGGGCCGGCCCAACACCAATCAATTCTTAGAAGATGAGGCTTTTTTTCACATTACGTTTTTTATAAGGGGGCAGTCAGGAGAATTACAGGGAGTTCACATGAATTAATTTTTATTAGGATATTTACATATCAAACAGTGAAAATAATTGTTCGTGTCACGAGAGGCACCGGATCCTGGAACATGGGTTTCAAGAACGAAACTGAGAGAGAGAGAGAGAGAGACACAGAGAGACAGAGAGACAGAGAGAGACAGAGAGAAAGAGAGAGAAAGAGAGAGAGAGAGAGAACGAGAGAACGAGGCCCATTGAATTTTAAAAAGAGACCAAATCCAAACGTACAAAATACGGTATGAAGAAGCAGACCAGAAGTTATAGATCATGTTCACCCAGAACATACATGGCTTGTATTCCTGAAACACAAACAACACAATGAGCATATCAGAACAATAACAATTTCGGAGCAACAGCCACTGAGCTGGACCAAAACAGGATAAGCCTGGTGCATTGCCAATACACCACATCATACTATGTAGTGCACCAGTTTGGGACACAGATCCTGTCATGAGACTTCTAATAGAGCAATTTGGCGACCCATGAGGTTGACGCACAATTGGCCCAGCGTCGTCCGGGTTAGGGGATGGTTTGGCCTTGTGCAATTGCACTCTAGCAACTCCTGTGGCGGGCGCATGCACGCAGACAAGGCCGCCAGTACGGTGCTTCATCATAAGACAAGAACATTGAATGAACAGACATTCAACAGTCAACAACATCAGGCTTGATAAATGAACATTGGCAGCCGAAAATGCTGAACCTAAAATAACCTTGTTTAAAAATAGGAGGGTTTGACAATCGTGTGATTAAGCAATTAGTGTTGTAATATAACTCTATGTACGTACGTTAGCCGTCTCTAAGGTTCAGGGTAGAGTACCGGTTGGTAGCCAGCTAGTAACAGTCTCTAAGGTGTCAGGCAGAGTACAGGGCAGTTGCTGGCCAGTGAAGGCTGTTCAACAGTCTGATGGCCTGTAGATGGAAGCTGTTTCTCAGTCTATCGGTGCCAGCTTTGATACACTTGTACTGTCTCTGCCTTCTAGATGTAACAGGGTGATCAGGCTGTGGTTCGGGTGGCTGATGTCCTTGATGATCTTCTTGGTATTCCTATGACACCGGGTGCTGTAGATGTCCTGGAGGGTAGGCAGTGTGCCCTGGGTGATGCCTCTGACAACCAGGCGGTGATGTAGCCAGACAGAATGCTTTCGATGGTGCATGTGTAGAAAATCTTGAGGGTCCAATCCACATTTCTGTTGCGCCTTCTTCACCACGATGAAGGTGTTGTGGGACCATTTCAGGTCCTTGGTGATGTCCACATGCGTCTTGTGTCCGAACCATCGACTCCACTTTGTCCCTGTGCTCTTGTTCTGGCTCTGATCGCCTTGCTGTGGTTCACGCTTTCAGTTTTGCGTGAACGCTGCCATCTATCCACAGGTTTTGGTTTGGATATGTTCTGATCGTCACCATAGGAATAGGATCCTCCACACCCTTCCTGATGAACCAAGTGACCCGAGGCAGTGTAATTGTCAATATTATTCCCAGAGGTGGCCTGGTACATATCCCAGTCCACATGATTTATATAGTCCTGTAGCATAGATTCCGATCCTTGATGCAAACCTGCTCCAGAGCGCTCAGGACCTCAGACTGGGGTGAAGGTTCACCTTACAACAGGATAACAACAGGATAACAATCCTAAGCACAGCCAAGACGATGCAGGAGTGGCTTCAGGACAAGTCTCTGAATGTCCTTGAGTGGCCCAGCCAGAACACTGACTTGAACCCGATCGAACAACTCTGGAGAGATCTGAAAATAGTTATGCAGCTCCCCATCCAACCTGACAGAGCTTGAGAGGATCTGCAGTGAAGAATGGGAGAAACTACCCAAACACAGGTGTGCCAAGTGGTGTGCCAAGTTTGTGGCGTCATACCCAAGAAGGCTGCAATTCAAATTTGCTTCAACGGAATGCTTTGTTGGAGCATTTCTTTGAACCGCGAGTGAAATACAGAGGTCTGATCCGATGATCGTAGGGGGACTAGCGGGTTTCGGGAGTGATTTGATACTCCGGGCAGCTGGTACAATGGTCTTCCACGGCCCTCCTCAACCCGGGTTGGTGGAACCGGGCGGCAAACTGTTCCTGGGACTTCTCCATTCCCAGGTGCGCCCCCAACAGATGGGTGTGGACCAGCTGAAGAACGGTTCCCATGTACCGTCAGGCAGCAACAGTGCCTCTCGAAGCTCCCCTTGTTGGTACAACACCTGATACAAAAGGTTATTCTTGATTTGGAAATGGGGGTATAGCCAGTCACTCAACCCCGGAAGTAGCTGGCCATCCATCACTATCACTTGGGCTGCAGCGGCTTTCAAGTTCGGATCCTCCCACTGGGTAGTCCCGAACTGTCCCCTCAGTTCACCCATGGAGGGTGTCTCAGCTGTTCCCTCAAAATCGATGAGGGGGAGGAGGGGCACCTCCTCCAGTTGTTCACCAGGAAGGTCGGCTTCCAGCGCTCCCTAGGACTCCGGACCCGTAGATACAGGTTTTTTAGCCGCTTGATTCCGGACCGCATAGACGATGAGTCATCCTCGCTCTCGTCTCCCGCCGGCTCATACCTTTTTCCTCAACTCGTGCCTCCACAGTGCCGAGAACCTCGGACAATCTGGGAGGGGTACCGGCAACTCGGGTACCGGCAACTCGGGTACGGCTCCCACCATCATCTGGCAGCTCCCTTGTGGCGTCACGATGTTGGCCTGTACAGTCTCATACCGGTTGGTGTCACCCGACCACATTCGGGTCCCCTGGGCCAGCAGGCTTGTGGCTATGAGCGTAACCACACTCCCGGAGTCAAATAGAGCTTCGGTGTCGTGTCCGTCAACGTTCACCGGGACCATGGGTGCCGTAGGTTCATGGTGCGCCCACTCTTCTCCCAGCGATGAGGGGGCTGAGGGCTGATTGTGCGCCCAACAGGAGGTGACTGTGCTTCCGGGGCTCGCTGATGGCATTGACTGGCATCTCGAGCTGCGGCATTTCCATGCAAGGTGCCTCCGGACGCCACACTCAAACACCTCCTTTGGTCTCCATCTACCTGGAGTAATTCGGCGGCGGGTCAGCTCTCCCCGGCCCATCTCTCCGTGGGTCTGTGGCCCTTTGGCCCCACTGACTGTCGGTTCAGGGGTATACGGCGATGAGGGTGTCCTTCCTTCCCTTCAGACAGGTCCCCGACTCTGCCCGGCTCCCCTTCAGCAGGGCCTCTGTGTTCTGATGAGTCCCCACTGCCCCCAGGAGGTCCTCAAAGGTCTGAGGCAGGCGTAGACTCACTGCCCTCTTGAGGATCTCCCATTTGAGATCACTGTAGTTAGCCGCATGTTTGCTGTTAAAAGGTCACAATATGCCCCATGGGCGTTCCCGAACGATAACGGGGCCAGCAGACTTGGCCATCCTTCCCGTAGCGGCTGTCCGTTCAAACATGCAGAGGTGCGTTTCGATGTCGTCGTCCTCCGTTAGCTTGATTAAAAACTGGTTTGGATGAGATTCAGTAGGCGCTCCTCCTGAATTCCTCACGAGGTGGACATTTTGTAGCCACTGTTCCTCATGCGTTCATTCCTGCACCGCCTGTTGTGCATGTTTACTTTAATACACCTGTGTCTCTCATACATCCTTCTACATATGGTGTAGATATGTCTTTCTGTCCAGTCATTGTTAAGGCATTTGTCTTGTTCTACAGTGCTCTACGGTGCCTCCTCGTTCTCCCCTCTCCCCCCTCCCTGCTACCCGTAGATCCCAATGTGGGGAGGAGGAAGATGAGGTGATGAATAAAGAGAGAAAGGTGATAGTTCTGCTTCCTTTTCCCTTTTCACTGCAGTGGTCTAAAGTAGTGCACTATATAGGGAATAGGGTGCCAGAATCCTACTGACCCTGGTCTAAAGTAGTGCACTATATAGGGAATAGGGTGCCAGAATCCTACTGACCCTGGTCTAAAGTAGTGCACTATATAGGGAATAGGGTGCCAGAGTCCTACTGATCCTGGTCTAAAGTAGTGCACTATATAGGGTACAGGGTGCCGTTAGGGACTCGGATAACTTCTAGAAGGAGAAGATGGATGATCTTTGGTCCTGTGTTGTTGCAGTGGTTTTGTCTTTGCTCAATTTGCTGGGTGTGCGTGTCGGCCTGTACCGTACCTCTGGAGCATCTGTGGTCCCTTGCCAAGGGAGGCAGAAAGAAGTTATTAATGAATTTCTTCTACGGCGGGCGGAGAGGGGAAAAGGCCTGAGACAGGCTCTGCTGATGCTGCCGTTGATGAATCAGCCCCCTCATCGCTGGGAGAAGGGAAACAGCACAATTACTGACCGCCACTGCACTTTTCAGACACGGCGTGTTAATAAAGGGGCAAGCGATTGGAACAACAACAAAAAAAAAGAAATGTTTTAATTAATTATATATACACATTGATTTTTTGAAGAATAGAACTTATAATTGCCTCATGAGCTTAGTTCAACTGTCGTACCCCATTAAAATGCAAAAATGTTTATTTTACTTGATTGTTAACTGACTTGCCTAGTCAAATAAATAAATGAAATCCATAGCTCTGTTTCTGAATTTGAGGTTGGTTACATTTCTCGTCCCTTAGCTGGTGTTCACCTGTTACAGTTTGAACTGCAGATTGCCCCATTTAACACTGAGATAATGATGACCACTCTGCTCTGCGTCTCTTTCAACGCTGGCTGGAGCGTATAGTAAAGTAGTTATTCTACTTTACTATACGCAAGGATGGACCATCCATCATATCTAAATTATAGTTTTATTTTTATTAACAGACCAAACGTTCTGGAACAGATTCGGCATTATGAATACACCATAGGTTTATGTGTTGGTATCAGGCTCTTCCTATATTACAGTCAGACATCAGAGAAACTGGAGTGACATGGTGTTACTCTGTCCACTACCCACCATGCACCATTCTGCTGGAGAATGGAGTGACATGGTGCTACTCTGTCCACTACCCACCATGCACCATTCTGCTGGAGAATGGAGTGACATGGAGCTACTCTGTCCATTACCCACCATGCACCATTCTGCTGGAGAATGGAGTAACATGGAGCTACTCTGTCCATTACCCACCATGCACCATTCTGCTGGAGAATGGAGTGACATGGAGCTACTCTGTCCACTACCCACCATGCACCATTCTGCTGGAGAATGGAGTGACATGGAGCTACTCTGTCCACTACCCACCATGCACCATTCTGTTGGTTAGATATCTGAACTTCTTTGTCTTCTCTTATCTCTTTTGAAATAGAAATCCACTTCTCTGCTATATATGGGAAATGTCCCTCTACTATTGCAGGCAGAGCAGAGATGTGTCAGGATTTGCCCTCCCTGCCCAGCCACTCCCCTCCCCACCCTGCCAAGCCCCTCCCCACCCCGCCAAGCCCCTCCCCATCCCGCCAAGCCCCTCCCCACCCCACCCTGCCCCTCCCCATCCCTCTACTATTGCAGGCAGAGCAGAGATGTGTCAGGATTTGCCCTCCCTGCTTCTGGTCTAATGGTACAGACACACTGACAAATCTGACTGCCAAAAGCTATATACATGATGAAATGACCTTAAACATTTCATTCTAATATAGCTATGTACAGGGCCTTCAGAAAGTATTCATCCCCTTTGACTTATTACACATTTTGTTGTGTTACAGCCTGAATTCAACATATGTTTTTCTCTCCCATCTACACACAATACCCCCATAATAACAAAGTGAAAACATGTTTTAAAAATGTTGTGCAAATGTATTGAAAATGAAATACAGAAATATAGCATTTACATAAGTATTCACAGCCCTGACTCAATACTTCATAGAATCACCTTTGGCAGCGATTAGTGCTGTGAGTCTTTCTGGGTAAGACTCTAAAGAGATTTCCACACCTGGATTGTGCAACGTTGGCCCAATATTGTCTTCAAGCTCTGTCAAATTGCTTGTTGATCGTTGCTAGACAACCATTTTCAGGTCTTGCCATAGATTTTCAAGCAGATTTAAGTCAAAACTGTAACTTGGACTCTCAGGAACGTTCACCGTCTTCTTGGTAAGCAACGCCAGTGTAGATTTGGCCGTTGAATTAGCGTCTGGTAAAAAGCAGGCTGAACCAGATTTTCCTCTAGGATTTTGCCTGTCCGTTTTCTTTTTAATCCTGACTCCCCAGTCCTTGATAATTACAAGCATACCCATAACATGATGCAGCCACCACTATGCTTGGAAATATGAAGAGTGGTACTCAGCGATGTGCTGTATTGGATTTGCCCCAAACATGACACTTTGTATTCAGGACAACAGGTGAATTGCTTCGCCACGTTTTTTTTTTGCAGTGTTACTTTAGTGCCTTGTAGCAAACAGGATAATATTTTTACTCTGTACAGGCTTCCTGGCTATATACACAGGGTACCAGTACTGAGTCGATGTACAGGGGTATGAGGTAATAACATGGTTATATACACAGGGTACCAGTACTGAGTCGATGTGCAGGGTATGAGGTAATAACATGGTTATATACACAGGGTACCAGTACTGAGTCAATGTGCAGGGGTATGAGGTAATAACATGGTTATATACACAGGGTACCAGTACTGAGTAGATGTGCAGGGGTACGAGGTAATAACATGGAATATACACAGGGTACCAGTACTGAGTCGATGTGCAGGGGTACGAGGTAATAACATGGCTATATACACAGGGTACCAGTACTGAGTCAATGTGCAGGGGTATGAGGTAATAACATGGTTATATACACAGGGTACCAGTACTGAGTAGATGTGCAGGGGTACGAGGTAATAACATGGTTATATACACAGGGTACCAGTACTGAGTCAATGTGCAGGGTATGAGGTAATAACATGGTTATATACACAGGGTACCAGTACTGAGTAGATGTGCAGGGTACGAGGTAATAACATGGTTATATACACAGGGTACCAGTACTGAGTAGATGTGCAGGGTACGAGGTAATAACATGGTTATATACACAGGGTACCAGTACTGAGTAGATGTGCAGGGTATGAGGTAATAACATGGTTATATACACAGGGTACCAGTACTGAGTAGATGTGCAGGGGTATGAGGTAATAACATGGTTATATACACAGGGTACCAGTACTGAGTCAATGTGCAGGGTATGAGGTAATAACATGGTTATATACACAGGGTACCAGTACTGAGTAGATGTGCAGGGGTACGAGGTAATAACATGGTTATATACACAGGGTACCAGTACTGAGTAGATGTGCAGGGGTACGAGGTAATAACATGGTTATATACACAGGGTACCAGTACTGAGTAGATGTGCAGGGTACGAGGTAATAACATGGTTATATACACAGGGTACCAGTACTGAGTAGATGTGCAGGGGTACGAGGTAATAACATGGTTATATACACAGGGTACCAGTACTGAGTAGATGTGCAGGGGTACGAGGTAATAACATGGTTATATACACAGGGTACCAGTACTGAGTCAATGTGCAGGGTATGAGATAATAACATGGTTATATACACAGGGTACCAGTACTGAGTAGATGTGCAGGGTACGAGGTAATAACATGGTTATATACACAGGGTACCAGTACTGAGTAGATGTGCAGGCTACGAGGTAATAACATGGTTATATACACAAGGGTACCAGTACTGAGTAGATGTACAGGGGTATGAGGTAATAACATGGTTATATACACAGGGTACCAGTACTGAGTCAATGTGCAGGGTATGAGGTAATAACATGGTTATATACACAGGGTACCAGTACTGAGTAGATGTGCAGGGGTACGAGGTAATAACATGGTTATATACACAGGGTACCAGTACTGAGTAGATGTGCAGGGTACGAGGTAATAACATGGTTATATACACAGGGTACCAGTACTGAGTAGATGTGCAGGGGTACGAGGTAATAACATGGTTATATACACAGGGTACCAGTACTGAGTCGATGTGCAGGGGTACGAGGTAATAACATGGCTATATACACAGGGTACCAGTACTGAGTCAATGTGCAGGGGTATGAGGTAATAACATGGTTATATACACAGGGTACCAGTACTGAGTAGATGTGCAGGGGTACGAGGTAATAACATGGTTATATACACAGGGTACCAGTACTGAGTAGATGTGCAGGGTACGAGGTAATAACATGGTTATATACACAGGGTACCAGTACTGAGTAGATGTGCAGGGTACGAGGTAATAACATGGTTATATACACAGGGTACCAGTACTGAGTAGATGTGCAGGGTAATAATAACATGGTTATATACACAGGGTACCAGTACTGAGTAGATGTGCAGGGTAATAACATGGTTATATACACAGGGTAAGTAACATGGTTATATACACAGGGTACCAGTACTGAGTAGATGTACAGGGGTATGAGGTAATAACATGGTTATATACACAGGGTACCAGTACTGAGTCAATGTGCAGGGTATGAGGTAATAACATGGTTATATACACAGGGTACCAGTACTGAGTAGATGTGCAGGGGTACGAGGTAATAACATGGTTATATACACAGGGTACCAGTACTGAGTCGATGTGCAGGGGTACGAGGTAATAACATGGTTATATACACAGGGTACCAGTACTGAGTAGATGTGCAGGGGTACGAGGTAATAACATGGTTATATACACAGGGTACCAGTACTGAGTAGATGTGCAGGGTACGAGGTAATAACATGGTTATATACACAGGGTACCAGTACTGAGTCAATGTGCAGGGTATGAGGTAATAACATGGTTATATACACAGGGTACCAGTACTGAGTAGATGTACAGGGGTATGAGGTAATAACATGGTTATATACACAGGGTACCAGTACTGAGTAGATGTGCAGGGGTATGAGGTAATAACATGGTTATATACACAGGGTACCAGTACTGAGTCGATGTGCAGGGGTACGAGGTAATAACATGGTTATATACACAGGGTACCAGTACTGAGTATATGTGCAGGGTATGAGATAATAACATGGTTATATACACAGGGTACCAGTACTGAGTAGATGTACAGGGGTATGAGGTAATAACATGGTTATATACACAGGGTACCAGTACTGAGTCGATGTGCAGGGGTACGAGGTAATAACATGGTTATATACACAGGGTACCAGTACTGAGTAGATGTGCAGGGTATGAGATAATAACATGGTTATATACACAGGGTACCAGTACTGAGTAGATGTGCAGGGGTATGAGGTAATAACATGGTTATATACACAGGGTACCAGTACTGAGTCGATGTGCAGGGGTACGAGGTAATAACATGGTTATATACACAGGGTACCAGTACTGAGTAGATGTGCAGGGGTATGAGGTAATAACATGGTTATATACACAGGGTACCAGTACTGAGTAGATGTGCAGGGTACGAGGTAATAACATGGTTATATACACAGGGTACCAGTACTGAGTAGATGTGCAGGGGTATGAGGTAATAACATGGTTATATACACAGGGTACCAGTACTGAGTAGATGTGCAGGGGTACGAGGTAATAACATGGTTATATACACAGGGTACCAGTACTGAGTCAATGTGCAGGGGTATGAGGTAATAACATGGTTATATACACAGGGTACCAGTACTGAGTAGATGTGCAGGGGTATGAGGTAATAACATGGTTATATACACAGGGTACCAGTACTGAGTAGATGTGCAGGGGTATGAGGTAATAACATGGTTATATACACAGGGTACCAGTACTGAGTAGATGTGCAGGGGTACGAGGTAATAACATGGTTATATACACAGGGTACCAGTACTGAGTCGATGTGCAGGGGTACGAGGTAATAACATGGCTATATACACAGGGTACCAGTACTGAGTCAATGTGCAGGGGTATGAGGTAATAACATGGTTATATACACAGGGTACCAGTACTGAGTAGATGTGCAGGGTACGAGGTAATAACATGGTTATATACACAGGGTACCAGTACTGAGTAGATGTGCAGGGGTATGAGGTAATAACATGGTTATATACACAGGGTACCAGTACTGAGTAGATGTGCAGGGTACGAGGTAATAACATGGTTATATACACAGGGTACCAGTACTGAGTAGATGTGCAGGGTACGAGGTAATAACATGGTTATATACACAGGGTACCAGTACTGAGTCAATGTGCAGGGTATGAGGTAATAACATGGTTATATACACAGGGTACCAGTACTGAGTAGATGTGCAGGGGTATGAGGTAATAACATGGTTATATACACAGGGTACCAGTACTGAGTCGATGTGCAGGGGTATGAGGTAATAACATGGTTATATACACAGGGTACCAGTACTGAGTAGATGTGCAGGGTACGAGGTAATAACATGGTTATATACACAGGGTACCAGTACTGAGTAGATGTGCAGGGGTACGAGGTAATAACATGGTTATATACACAGGGTACCAGTACTGAGTAGATGTGCAGGGGTATGAGGTAATAACATGGTTATATACACAGGGTACCAGTACTGAGTAGATGTGCAGGGGTATGAGGTAATAACATGGTTATATACACAGGGTACCAGTACTGAGTAGATGTGCAGGGTATGAGGTAATAACATGGTTATATACACAGGGTACCAGTACTGAGTAGATGTGCAGGGTACGAGGTAATAACATGGTTATATACACAGGGTACCAGTACTGAGTCGATGTGCAGGGGTATGAGGTAATAACATGGTTATATACACAGGGTACCAGTACTGAGTAGATGTGCAGGGGTATGAGGTAATAACATGGTTATATACACAGGGTACCAGTACTGAGTAGATGTGCAGGGGTATGAGGTAATAACATGGTTATATACACAGGGTACCAGTACTGAGTCAATGTGCAGGGTATGAGGTAATAACATGGCTATATACACAGGGTACCAGTACTGAGTCAATGTGCAGGGTATGAGGTAATAACATGGTTATATACACAGGGTACCAGTACTGAGTAGATGTGCAGGGGAGTAAGGTAATAACATGGTTATATACACAGGGTACCAGTACTGAGTCAGATGTGCAGGGTATGAGGTAATAACATGGTTATATACACAGGGTACCAGTACTGAGTAGATGTGCAGGGTACGAGGTAATAACATGGTTATATACACAGGGTACCAGTACTGAGTAGATGTGCAGGGTATGAGGTAATAACATGGTTATATACACAGGGTACCAGTACTGAGTAGATGTGCAGGGGTATGAGGTAATAACATGGTTATATACACAGGGTACCAGTACTGAGTCAATGTGCAGGGTATGAGGTAATAACATGGTTATATACACAGGGTACCAGTACTGAGTAGATGTGCAGGGGTACGAGGTAATAACATGGTTATATACACAGGGTACCAGTACTGAGTAGATGTGCAGGGGTACGAGGTAATAACATGGTTATATACACAGGGTACCAGTACTGAGTAGATGTGCAGGGGTACGAGGTAATAACATGGTTATATACACAGGGTACCAGTACTGAGTAGATGTGCAGGGTACGAGGTAATAACATGGTTATATACACAGGGTACAAGTACTGAGTAGATGTACAGGGGTATGAGGTAATAACATGGTTATATACACAGGGTACCAGTACTGAGTCAATGTGCAGGGTATGAGGTAATAACATGCTTATATACACAGGGTACCAGTACTGAGTAGATGTGCAGGGGTACGAGGTAATAACATGGTTATATACACAGGGTACCAGTACTGAGTCGATGTGCAGGGGTATGAGGTAATAACATGGTTATATACACAGGGTACCAGTACTGAGTAGATGTGCAGGGGTACGAGGTAATAACATGGTTATATACACAGGGTACCAGTACTGAGTAGATGTGCAGGGGTATGAGGTAATAACATGGTTATATACACAGGGTACCAGTACTGAGTCGATGTGCAGGGGTACGAGGTAATAACATGGCTATATACACAGGGTACCAGTACTGAGTCAATGTGCAGGGTATGAGGTAATAACATGGTTATATACACAGGGTACCAGTACTGAGTAGATGTACAGGGGTATGAGGTAATAACATGGTTATATACACAGGGTACCAGTACTGAGTAGATGTGCAGGGTATGAGGTAATAACATGGTTATATACACAGGGTACCAGTACTGAGTAGATGTACATGGGTACGAGGTAATAACATGGTTATATACACAGGGTACCAGTACTGAGTAGATGTACAGGGATATGAGGTAATAACATGGTTATATACACAGGGTACCAGTACTGAGTAGATGTGCAGGGTATGAGGTAATAACATGGTTATATACACAGGGTACCAGTACTGAGTAGATGTGCAGGGTACGAGGTAATAACATGGTTATATACACAGGGTACCAGTACTGAGTCGATGTGCAGGGGTATGAGGTAATAACATGGTTATATACACAGGGTACCAGTACTGAGTCGATGTGCAGGGTATGAGGTAATAACATGGTTATATACACAGGGTACCAGTACTGAGTAGATGTGCAGGGGTATGAGGTAATAACATGGTTATATACACAGGGTACCAGTACTGAGTAGATGTGCAGGGGTACGAGGTAATAACATGGTTATATACACAGGGTACCAGTACTGAGTCGATGTGCAGGGTATGAGGTAATAACATGGTTATATACACAGGGTACCAGTACTGAGTCAGATGTGCAGGGGTATGAGGTAATAACATGGTTATATACACAGGGTACCAGTACTGAGTAGATGTGCAGGGTATGAGGTAATAACATGGTTATATACACAGGGTACCAGTACTGAGTAGATGTGCAGGGGTACGAGGTAATAACATGGTTATATACACAGGGTACCAGTACTGAGTAGATGTGCAGGGGTACGAGGTAATAACATGGTTATATATACACAGGGTACCAGTACTGAGTAGATGTGCAGGGTATGAGGTAATAACATGGTTATATACACAGGGTACCAGTACTGAGTAGATGTGCAGGGTGTACTGAGTAATGTGCATGGTGGTTATATACACAGGGTACCAGTACTGAGTAGATGTGCAGGGTAAGGTAATAACATGGTTATATACACAGGGTACCAGTACTGAGTCAATGTGCAGGGTATGAGAGGTAATAACATGGTTATATACACAGGGTACCAGTACTGAGTAGATGTGCAGGGGTATGAGGTAATAACATGGTTATATACACAGGGTACCAGTACTGAGTAGATGTGCAGGGGTACGAGGTAATAACATGGTTATATACACAGGGTACCAGTACTGAGTAGATGTGCAGGGGTACGAGGTAATAACATGGTTATATACACAGGGTACCAGTACTGAGTAGATGTGCAGGGTATGAGGTAATAACATGGTTATATACACAGGGTACCAGTACTGAGTAGATGTGCAGGGGTATGAGGTAATAACATGGTTATATACACAGGGTACCAGTACTGAGTCAATGTGCAGGGTATGAGGTAATAACATGGTTATATACACAGGGTACCAGTACTGAGTAGATGTGCAGGGGTACGAGGTAATAACATGGTTATATACACAGGGTACCAGTACTGAGTAGATGTGCAGGGGTATGAGGTAATAACATGGTTATATACACAGGGTACCAGTACTGAGTAGATGTGCAGGGTATGAGGTAATAACATGGTTATATACACAGGGTACCAGTACTGAGTAGATGTGCAGGGGTATGAGGTAATAACATGGTTATATACACAGGGTACCAGTACTGAGTAGATGTGCAGGGGTACGAGGTAATAACATGGCTATATACACAGGGTACCAGTACTGAGTCAATGTGCAGGGTATGAGGTAATAACATGGTTATATACACAGGGTACCAGTACTGAGTAGATGTACAGGGGTATGAGGTAATAACATGGTTATATACACAGGGTACCAGTACTGAGTCGATGTGCAGGGGTACGAGGTAATAACATGGTTATATACACAGGGTACCAGTACTGAGTATATGTGCAGGGTATGAGGTAATAACATGGTTATATACACAGGGTACCAGTACTGAGTCGATGTGCAGGGGTACGAGGTAATAACATGGTTATATACACAGGGTACCAGTACTGAGTAGATGTACAGGGGTACGAGGTAATAACATGGTTATATACACAGGGTACCAGTACTGAGTAGATGTACAGGGGTACGAGGTAATAACATGGTTATATACACAGGGTACCAGTACTGAGTAGATGTACAGGGTATGAGGTAATAACATGGTTATATACACAGGGTACCAGTACTGAGTAGATGTGCAGGGGTATGAGGTAATAACATGGTTATATACACAGGGTACCAGTACTGAGTAGATGTGCAGGGGTACGAGGTAATAACATGGTTATATACACAGGGTACCAGTACTGAGTCGATGTGCAGGGGTATGAGGTAATAACATGGTTATATACACAGGGTACCAGTACTGAGTCGATGTGCAGGGTATGAGGTAATAACATGGTTATATACACAGGGTACCAGTACTGAGTAGATGTGCAGGGGTATGAGGTAATAACATGGTTATATACACAGGGTACCAGTACTGAGTAGATGTGCAGGGTACGAGGTAATAACATGGTTATATACACAGGGTACCAGTACTGAGTCGATGTGCAGGGGTACGAGGTAATAACATGGCTATATACACAGGGTACCAGTACTGAGTCAATGTGCAGGGGTATGAGGTAATAACATGGTTATATACACAGGGTACCAGTACTGAGTAGATGTGCAGGGGTACGAGGTAATAACATGGTTATATACACAGGGTACCAGTACTGAGTCAATGTGCAGGGTATGAGGTAATAACATGGTTATATACACAGGGTACCAGTACTGAGTAGATGTGCAGGGTACGAGGTAATAACATGGTTATATACACAGGGTACCAGTACTGAGTAGATGTGCAGATGGCAGGGTAATAACATGGTTATATACACAGGGTACCAGTACTGAGTAGATGTACAGGGGTATGAGGTAATAACATGGTTATATACACAGGGTACCAGTACTGAGTCAATGTGCAGGGTATGAGGTAATAACATGGTTATATACACAGGGTACCAGTACTGAGTAGATGTGCAGGGGTACGAGGTAATAACATGGTTATATACACAGGGTACCAGTACTGAGTAGATGTGCAGGGGTACGAGGTAATAACATGGTTATATACACAGGGTACCAGTACTGAGTAGATGTGCAGGGGTACGAGGTAATAACATGGTTATATACACAGCTACCAGTACTGAGTAGATGTGCAGGGTATGAGGTAATAACATGGTTATATACACAGGGTACCAGTACTGAGTAGATGTGCAGGGGTACGAGGTAATAACATGGTTATATACACAGGGTACCAGTACTGAGTAGATGTGCAGGGGTACGAGGTAATAACATGGTTATATACACAGGGTACCAGTACTGAGTCGATGTGCAGGGGTATGAGGTAATAACATGGTTATATACACAGGGTACCAGTACTGAGTAGATGTGCAGGGTATGAGGTAATAACATGGTTATATACACAGGGTACCAGTACTGAGTAGATGTGCAGGGGTATGAGGTAATAACATGGTTATATACACAGGGTACCAGTACTGAGTAGATGTGCAGGGGTACGAGGTAATAACATGGTTATATACACAGGGTACCAGTACTGAGTCGATGTGCAGGGGTACGAGGTAATAACATGGCTATATACACAGGGTACCAGTACTGAGTCAATGTGCAGGGGTATGAGGTAATAACATGGTTATATACACAGGGTACCAGTACTGAGTAGATGTGCAGGGGTACGAGGTAATAACATGGTTATATACACAGGGTACCAGTACTGAGTCAATGTGCAGGGTATGAGGTAATAACATGGTTATATACACAGGGTACCAGTACTGAGTAGATGTGCAGGGGTACGAGGTAATAACATGGTTATATACACAGGGTACCAGTACTGAGTAGATGTGCAGGGTACGAGGTAATAACATGGTTATATACACAGGGTACCAGTACTGAGTAGATGTACAGGGGTATGAGGTAATAACATGGTTATATACACAGGGTACCAGTACTGAGTCAATGTGCAGGGTATGAGGTAATAACATGGTTATATACACAGGGTACCAGTACTGAGTAGATGTGCAGGGTACGAGGTAATAACATGGTTATATACACAGGGTACCAGTACTGAGTAGATGTGCAGGGGTAGTGAGGTAATAACATGGTTATATACACAGGGTACCAGTACTGAGTAGATGTGCAGGGGTATGGTTATATACACAGGGTACCAGTACTGAGTAGATGTGCAGGGGTACGAGGTAATAACATGGTTATATACACAGGGTACCAGTACTGAGTCAATGTGCAGGGGTACGAGGTAATAACATGGTTATATACACAGGGTACCAGTACTGAGTAGATGTGCAGGGGTATGAGGTAATAACATGGTTATATACACAGGGTACCAGTACTGAGTCAATGTGCAGGGTATGAGGTAATAACATGGTTATATACACAGGGTACCAGTACTGAGTAGATGTGCAGGGGTACGAGGTAATAACATGGTTATATACACAGGGTACCAGTACTGAGTAGATGTGCAGGGTACGAGGTAATAACATGGTTATATACACAGGGTACCAGTACTGAGTCGATGTGCAGGGTATGAGGTAATAACATGGTTATATACACAGGGTACCAGTACTGAGTAGATGTGGGGGTATGAGGTAATAACATGGTTATATACACAGGGTACCAGTACTGAGTCAATGTGCAGGGTATGAGGTAATAACATGGTTATATACACAGGGTACCAGTACTGAGTAGATGTGCAGGGGTATGAGGTAATAACATGGTTATATACACAGGGTACCAGTACTGAGTAGATGTGCAGGGTGCGAGGTAATAACATGGTTATATACACAGGGTACCAGTACTGAGTAGATGTGCAGGGGTACGAGGTAATAACATGGTTATATACACAGGGTACCAGTACTGAGTAGATGTGCAGGGTACATGGTTATATACACAGGGTACCAGTACTGAGTCAATGTGCAGGGGTACGAGGTAATAACATGGTTATATACACAGGGTACCAGTACTGAGTAGATGTGCAGGGGTATGAGGTAATAACATGGTTATATACACAGGGTACCAGTACTGAGTCAGATGTGCAGGGTATGAGAGGTAATAACATGGTTATATACACAGGGTACCAGTACTGAGTAGATGTGCAGGGTACGAGGTAATAACATGGTTATATACACAGGGTACCAGTACTGAGTAGATGTGCAGGGGTACGAGGTAATAACATGGTTATATACACAGGGTACCAGTACTGAGTCGATGTGCAGGGTATGAGGTAATAACATGGTTATATACACAGGGTACCAGTACTGAGTAGATGTGCAGGGTATGAGGTAATAACATGGTTATATACACAGGGTACCAGTACTGAGTAGATGTGCAGGGTACGAGGTAATAACATGGTTATATACACAGGGTACCAGTACTGAGTCGATGTGCAGGGTACGAGGTAATAACATGGCTATATACACAGGGTACCAGTACTGAGTCAATGTGCAGGGTATGAGGTAATAACATGGTTATATACACAGGGTACCAGTACTGAGTAGATGTGCAGGGGTACGAGGTAATAACATGGTTATATACACAGGGTACCAGTACTGAGTCAATGTGCAGGGTATGAGGTAATAACATGGTTATATACACAGGGTACCAGTACTGAGTAGATGTGCAGGGTACGAGGTAATAACATGGTTATATACACAGGGTACCAGTACTGAGTCGATGTGCAGGGTACGAGGTAATAACATGGTTATATACACAGGGTACCAGTACTGAGTAGATGTACAGGGGTATGAGGTAATAACATGGTTATATACACAGGGTACCAGTACTGAGTCAATGTGCAGGGTATGAGGTAATAACATGGTTATATACACAGGGTACCAGTACTGAGTAGATGTGCAGGGTATGAGGTAATAACATGGTTATATACACAGGGTACCAGTACTGAGTAGATGTGCAGGGGTATGAGGTAATAACATGGTTATATACACAGGGTACCAGTACTGAGTAGATGTGCAGGGGTATGAGGTAATAACATGGTTATATACACAGGGTACCAGTACTGAGTAGATGTGCAGGGGTATGAGGTAATAACATGGTTATATACACAGGGTACCAGTACTGAGTAGATGTGCAGGGGTACGAGGTAATAACATGGTTATATACACAGGGTACCAGTACTGAGTCGATGTGCAGGGGTATGAGGTAATAACATGGTTATATACACAGGGTACCAGTACTGAGTCGATGTGCAGGGTATGAGGTAATAACATGGTTATATACACAGGGTACCAGTACTGAGTAGATGTGCAGGGTATGAGGTAATAACATGGTGATATACACAGGGTACCAGTACTGAGTAGATGTGCAGGGGTATGGTAATAACATGGTTATATACACAGGGTACCAGTACTGAGTCGATGTGCAGGGGTATGAGGTAATAACATGGTTATATACACAGGGTACCAGTACTGAGTCAATGTGCAGGGGTATGAGGTAATAACATGGTTATATACACAGGGTACCAGTACTGAGTAGATGTGCAGGGGTACGAGGTAATAACATGGTTATATACACAGGGTACCAGTACTGAGTCAATGTGCAGGGTATGAGGTAATAACATGGTTATATACACAGGGTACCAGTACTGAGTAGATGTGCAGGGGTAGTCAGATGTGCAGAGGTAATAACATGGTTATATACACAGGGTACCAGTACTGAGTAGATGTGCAGGGTACGAGGTAATAACATGGTTATATACACAGGGTACCAGTACTGAGTAGATGTACAGGGGTATGAGGTAATAACATGGTTATATACACAGGGTACCAGTACTGAGTCAATGTGCAGGGTATGAGGTAATAACATGGTTATATACACAGGGTACCAGTACTGAGTAGATGTGCAGGGTACGAGGTAATAACATGGTTATATACACAGGGTACCAGTACTGAGTAGATGTGCAGGGTACGAGGTAATAACATGGTTATATACACAGGGTACCAGTACTGAGTAGATGTGCAGGGGTATGAGGTAATAACATGGTTATATACACAGGGTACCAGTACTGAGTAGATGTGCAGGGGTACGAGGTAATAACATGGTTATATACACAGGGTACCAGTACTGAGTCAATGTGCAGGGGTACGAGGTAATAACATGGTTATATACACAGGGTACCAGTAATGAGTAGATGTGCAGGGGTATGAGGTAATAACATAATTATATACACAGGGTACCAGTACTGAGTCAATGTGCAGGGGTACGAGGTAATAACATGGTTATATACACAGGGTACCAGTACTGAGTAGATGTGCAGGGGTACGAGGTAATAACATGGTTATATACACAGGGTACCAGTACTGAGTAGATGTGCAGGGTACGAGGTAATAACATGGTTATATACACAGGGTACCAGTACTGAGTAGATGTGCAGGGTACAGGTAATAACATGGTTATATACACAGGGTACCAGTACTGAGTAGATGTGCAGGGGTACGAGGTAATAACATGGTTATATACACAGGGTACCAGTACTGAGTCGATGTGCAGGGTATGAGGTAATAACATGGTTATATACACAGGGTACCAGTACTGAGTAGATGTGCAGGGGTATGAGGTAATAACATAATTATATACACAGCTACCAGTACTGAGTCAATGTGCAGGGGTACGAGGTAATAACATGGTTATATACACAGGGTACCAGTACTGAGTAGATGTGCACGGGTACGAGGTAATAACATGGTTATATACACAGGGTACCAGTACTGAGTAGATGTGCAGGGGTACGAGGTAATAACATGGTTATATACACAGGGTACCAGTACTGAGTCAATGTGCAGGGGTACGAGGTAATAACATGGTTATATACACAGGGTACCAGTACTGAGTAGATGTGCAGGGGTATGAGGTAATAACATAATTATATACACAGGGTACCAGTACTGAGTCAATGTGCAGGGGTACGAGGTAATAACATGGTTATATACACAGGGTACCAGTACTGAGTAGATGTGCAGGGGTACGAGGTAATAACATGGTTATATACACAGGGTACCAGTACTGAGTAGATGTGCAGGGGTATGAGGTAATAACATGGTTATATACACAGGGTACCAGTACTGAGTAGATGTGCAGGGTACGAGGTAATAACATGGTTATATACACAGGGTACCAGTACTGAGTAGATGTGCAGGGTACGAGGTAATAACATGGTTATATACACAGGGTACCAGTACTGAGTAGATGTGCAGGGGTATGAGGTAATAACATGGTTATATACACAGGGTACCAGTACTGAGTAGATGTACAGGGGTATGAGGTAATAACATGGTTATATACACAGGGTACCAGTACTGAGTAGATGTACAGGGGTATGAGGTAATAACATGGTTATATACACAGGGTACCAGTACTGAGTAGATGTGCAGGGGTACGAGGTAATAACATGGTTATATACACAGGGTACCAGTACTGAGTCAATGTGCAGGGGTACGAGGTAATAACATGGTTATATACACAGGGTACCAGTACTGAGTAGATGTGCAGGGTACGAGGTAATAACATGGTTATATACACAGGGTACCAGTACTGAGTAGATGTGCAGGGTATGAGGTAATACGAGGTAATAACATGGTTATATACACAGGGTACCAGTACTGAGTAGATGTGCAGGGATGTGCGAGGTAATAACATGGTTATATACACAGCTACCAGTACTGAGTAGATGTGCAGGGGTATGAGGTAATAACATGGTTATATACACAGGCTACCAGTACTGAGTAGATGTGCAGGGTACGAGGTAATAACATGGTTATATACACAGGGTACCAGTACTGAGTAGATGTGCAGGGGTACGAGGTAATAACATGGTTATATACACAGGGTACCAGTACTGAGTCAATGTGCAGGGGTACGAGGTAATAACATGGTTATATACACAGGGTACCAGTACTGAGTAGATGTGCAGGGTATGAGGTAATAACATGGTTATATACACAGGGTACCAGTACTGAGTAGATGTGCAGGGGTACGAGGTAATAACATGGTTATATACACAGCTACCAGTACTGAGTAGATGTGCAGGGGTATGAGGTAATAACATGGTTATATACACAGCTACCAGTACTGAGTAGATGTGCACGGGTACGAGGTAATAACATGGTTATATACACAGGGTACCAGTACTGAGTCGATGTGCAGGGGTACGAGTGCCTTGCAACACTATTCTTCCCTCTTGGTGTTTTTCCTATTTTGTTGTATTACAACTGTAACGTCTGCTTCCTGCTCTCACTCTCAAACACGTAGATGCCCTGAACGCAGTTCACTGTCCAGATCCCAATCACCTGAATTCTGGTCACTTGTTCACACACCTGTATGTCTTAATCACACACTATTTAGTTCAGTTCTTTGCACCTCATCATCGTCAGTTATTGTTTGTTTTGATACACATTCTATTCGGAGCTCTTATTTTTTTTCCATATTAGTCCTCCTGTGTATCATAGTTTTTGGTCATCCTCACTAACGATGCCTTGTTGCCCTTCCTGTACTTTTGCAGATTTCCTGTCATCCTAACCCTCTGGTTAATCTTCCAGACTATGTTATTAGCTTTTTCCCCTGCCTGTACTGTTACCTTTTGGATTCCCTGTGTATGACCTTTTGCCTCTCCCTGGACCCTGCTACCTGCCTCCTCCTGTGGTCCTTTACTAAATATACACCTGCACTTGAATTTAAATGGATTTTTATTTGGATTTCATGTAACGGACATACACAAAATAGTCCAAATTGGTGAAGTGAAATTCAAAAAATTACTTGTTTCAAAAAAATACAAAAACCTGAAAAGTGGTGCGTTCATATGTATTCACCTCACCCCCTTTGCTATGAAGCCCCTAAATAAGACATGGTGTAACCAATTACCTTCAGAAGTCACATAATTAGTTAAATAAAGTCCACCTGTGTGCTATCTAAGTGTCACATGATCTCAGTATTTATACACCTGCTCTGAAAGGCCCCAGAGTCTGCAACACCACTAAGCAAGGGGCACCACCAAGAAAGCGGCACCATGAAGACCAAGGAGCTCTCCAAACCCGGTCAGGGACAAAATTGTGGAGAAGTACAGATCAGGTTTGAGTTATAAAAAAAACATTGAACATCCCACGGAGCAACAACAAACCATTAATAAATCCATGAATAAAAAATGGAAAGAATATGGCAACACAACAAACCTGCCAAGAGAGGGCCGCCCACCAAAACTCACAGACCAGGCAAGGAGGGCATTAATCAGAGAGGCAACAAAGAGACCAAAGATAACCCTGAAGGAAAAGCTCCACAGCGGAGATTGGAGTATCTGTCCATAGGACCTATTTAAGACGTACACTCCACAGACAGGAAGAGTGGCCAGAAAAAAAGCCATTGCTTAAAGAAAGAAATAAGCAAACATGTTTTGTGTTCACCAAAAGGCATGTGGGAGACTCCCCAAACATATGGATGAAGGTACTCCATCAAGGAAAACACTATGTCTGGCGCAAACCCACACCTCTCATCACCCCGTGAATATCATCCCCACAATGAAGCATGGTGGTGGCAGCATCATGCTTTGGGGATGTTTTTTCATCGGCAGGAAAACTGGTCAGAATTGAAGGAATGGCGCTAAAATTCTTGAGGCAAACCTGTTTCAGTCTTCCAGAGATTTGAGAGACTGGGAAACGGGAAACGTTTAAATGTCTTGGAATGGCCTATTCAACACCCAGAACTCAATCCAATTGAGAATCTGTGGTATGACTTGAAGATTGCTGTACACCAGTGGAATCCATCCAACTTGAAGGAGTTGTAGGAGTTTTGCCATGAAGACTGGGAGAAAATCCCAGTGGCTAGATGTGCCAAGCTTATAGAGACATACCCCAAGATACTTGCAGCTGTAATTGCTGCAAAAGGTGGCTCTACAAAATATTGACTTTGGGGGGGTGGATAATTATGCACGTCAAGTTATTTTTTTGTCTTATTTCTTGTTTGTTTCACAGTAAAATATATTTTGCATCTTCAAAGCGGTAGGCATGTTGTGTAAATCAAATAATTCAAATCCCCCAAAAATCTATTTTAATTCCAGGATGTAAGGCAACAAAATAGGAAGAAATCCAGGGGGGGGATGAATACTTTCTTATGGTTTGGGGATAGAAGCTGTTCAGGGTCCTGTTGGTTCCAAACGTGGTGCATTATTGGTACCACTTGCCGTGCAGTAGCAGAGAGAACAGTCTATGACTTGGGAGGTTGGAGTCTTTGACCATTTTTAGGGCCTTCCTCTGACACCGCCTGGTATAGAGGTCCTGGATGGCAGGGAGCTCAGCCCAAGTGATACACTGCAGGAGGCCATTCTTTATCTTGCTAGAACAAGAGATGTCCCTGATGTAGAGCCAGTCTTCCTCATCTGTTACATCTCGCTAAAGGAGTTTTGTGCCTGAATATGTATTGTTGTTACGTTCAGTTTGATAATGTGCATCAACTCATTAGTTAGCTAACTAGCTGACGTTAGCTTTCTAGCTGAGCCAGGCAGTCGCACACTCTTCATATGAAACCAAACGGTTCTATGTGAACAACAAAACAGTGAACTGCCGACACCGGGCAGAGGTGCTAAGTACCTATCATCTGTGTGTCTGACCCTTTACGATATGTCCCAAATGGCACCCTATTCTCTATTTAGTGGACTACTTTTGATCAGGGCCCATAGAGGAATAGGATTCCATTTGGGACGTACACTTGTTAGCTTTTTTGGCCCATTCACTGCAGAGTTTCAGCTGCTGTCAGAATGCCACGTTTGTCCTGCTGGAAAACACTGAATGAAGCTGAAATAGAAGCCTAATGAGCTGTTGGTCTGAGACGCAGTCCCAAATGGCACCTTATTCCCTACGTAGGACACTTATTTTGACCAGGACTCTGAAGCACTTCCATCATGGTTGTCCTCCTCCCAGTTCTCTCGTGGTTGATTCCTTGATCTCACTATGCTGCTGTTTCACCTCTGGTCAAAGTTAGTGTATAGGGAACAGGGTGCTTTTTGGGGCGTAGGTGTACAGTTAGCGAGAAGACATCTTAATTGAGGAAATGGAGGAAAACTCGCCTCCCTGCGGACCTGACATCCTTTCACTCCCTCCTCTCTACATTTTCCTCTTCTCTCTCTGCTGCTAAAGCCACTTTCTACCACTCTAAATTCCAAGCATCTGCCTCTAACCCTAGGAAGCTCTTTGCAACCTTCTCCTCCCTCCTGAATCCTCCTCCCCCTCCCCCCCCCTCCTCCCTCTCTGCAGATGACTTCGTCAACCATTTTGAAAAGAAGGTCGACGACATCCGATCCTCGTTTGCTAAGTCAAACGACACCGCTGGTTCTGCTCACACTGCCCTACCCTGTGCTCTGATCTCTTTCTCCCCTCTCTCTCCAGATGAAATCTCGCGTCTTGTGACGGCCGGCCGCCCTACAACCTGCCCGCTTGACCCTATCCCCTCCTCTCTTCTCCAGACCATTTCCGGAGACCTCCTCCCTTACCTCACCTCGCTCATCAACTCATCCCTGACCGCTGGCTACGTCCCTTCCGTCTTCAAGAGAGCGAGAGTTGCACCCCTTCTGAAAAAACCTACACTCGATCCCTCCGATGTCAACAACTACAGACCAGTATCCCTTCTTTCTTTTCTCTCCAAAACTCTTGAACGTGCCGTCCTTGGCCAGCTCTCCCGCTATCTCTCTCAGAATGACCTTCTTGATCCAAATCAGTCAGGTTTCAAGACTAGTCATTCAACTGAGACTGCTCTTCTCTGTATCACGGAGGCGCTCCGCACTGCTAAAGCTAACTCTCTCTCCTCTGCTCTCATCCTTCTAGACCTATCGGCTGCCTTCGATACTGTGAACCATCAGATCCTCCTCTCCACCCTCTCCGAGTTGGGCATCTCCGGCGCGGCCCACGCTTGGATTGCGTCCTACCTGACAGGTCGCTCCTACCAGGTGGCGTGGCGAGAATCCGTCTCCACACCACGTGCTCTCACCACTGGTGTCCCCAGGGCTCTGTTCTAGGCCCTCTCCTATTCTCGCTATACACCAAGTCACTTGGCTCTGTCATAACCTCACATGGTCTCTCCTATCATTGCTATGCAGACGACACACAATTAATCTTCTCCTTTCCCCTTCTGATGACCAGGTGGCGAATCGCATCTCTGCATGTCTGGCAGACATATCCGTGTGGATGACGGATCACCACCTCAAGCTGAACCTCGGCAAGACGGAACTGCTCTTCCTCCCGGGGAAGGACTGCCCGTTCCATGATCTCGCCATCACGGTTGACAACTCCATTGTGTCCTCCTCCCAGAGCGCTAAGAACCTTGGCGTGATCCTGGACAACACCCTATCGTTCTCAACTAACATCAAGGCGGTGGCCCGTTCCTGTAGGTTCATGCTCTACAACATCCGCAGAGTACGACCCTGCCTCACACAGGAAGCGGCGCAGGTCCTAATCCAGGCACTTGTCATCTCCCGTCTGGATTACTGCAACTCGCTGTTGGCTGGGCTCCCTGCCTGTGCCATTAAACCCCTACAACTCATCCAGAACGCCGCAGCCCGTCTGGTGTTCAACCTTCCCAAGTTCTCTCACGTCACCCCGCTCCTCCGCTCCCTCCACTGGCTTCCAGTTGAAGCTCGCATCCGCTACAAGACCATGGTGCTTGCCTACGGAGCTGTGAGGGGGAACGGCACCTCAGTACCTCCAGGCTCTGATCAGGCCCTACACCCAAACAAGGGCACTGCGTTCATCCACCTCTGGCCTGCTCGCCTCCCTACCACTGAGGAAGTACAGTTCCCGCTCAGCCCAGTCAAAACTGTTCGCTGCTCTGGCCCCCCAATGGTGGAACAAACTCCCTCACGACGCCAGGACAGCGGAGTCAATCACCACCTTCCGGAGACACCTGAAACCCCACCTCTTTAAGGAATACCTAGGATAGGATAAAGTAATCCCTCTCACCCCCTCCCCTGAAAAGATTTAGATGCACTACTGTTCCACTGGAGGTCATAAGGTGAATGCACCAATTTGTAAGTCGCTCTGGATAAGAGCGTCTGCTAAATGACTTAAATGTAATGTAAATGTAATTAATTAGGTAGATCAGAGAGGGAGATTATCAGGCCTCTGGGGCTGTGTAGAAGAGAGAGAGAGAACGGGAAGAGAGAGAAAGGGAGATAGAGGGAGATTGTCAGGCCTCTGGGGCTGTGTAGAAGAGAGAGAGAGAACGGGAAGAGAGAGAAAGGGAGATAGAGGGAGATTATCAGGCCTCTGGGGCTGTATAGAAGGGAGAGAGAGAGCGAGAGAGAACGGGGAGAGAGAGAAAGGGAGATAAGAGGGAGATTGTCAGGCCTCTGGGGCTGTGTAGAAGAGAGAGAGAGAGAGAGAGAGAACGGGGAGAGAGAGAGCGAGAGATAGAGGGAAGACTGTCAGGCCTCTGTAGGAGAGAGAGATGGAGCGAATCAATTGTTTGTTTTCAAAGATAGCTGTGGAGAAAATCTAAACGGAGATGACGTATATGCTACAGATGTCTGCTCTTCCAAGAACAACTTTAAAAATAAAGTAATGTGAGCGTCACCCAAGACCTCGGTGACAGACTGTTCAATACTAGAGGAGAAGAAAAACAACAACAAATCTCGTTTCATTCTGGGAGCCCGTCAGCCTGGCACACTGCACCAAATACCCAACACATAGAAAGATCAGTAATGGAAAAGGCAGACAGATAACAATCAATGAGGACAATGATGAAAACTGCCCCTGCCTCCTCATAATGTCTACCATAATGACACCATCATGGTTCAGGGGTCAGAAAGCAGCCTGAGGGAGTTCCAGGAAGACTTCCAGTCCCTCAGAGAAGAAGCTAAGAAGCCTCTCCACAGGCCAAAAGGCATGAGAAGACAACCCCTTCCAAGCCCTGTCCGAAGCCCCGTCTCTCCAAGCCCTGTCCGAAGCCCCGTCTCTCCAAGCCTCTCCACAGGCAAAACTCCATGAGAAGACAACCCCTTCCAAGCCCTGACCGAAGCCCCGTCTCTCCAAACCTCTCCACAGGCCAAACTCCATGAGAAGACAACCCCTTCCAAGCCCTGACCGAAGCCCCGTCTCTCCAAGCCTCTCCACAGGCCAAACTCCATGAGAAGACAACCCCTTCCAAGCCCTGTCCGAAGCCCCGTCTCTCCAATCCTCTCCACAGGCCAAAAGGCATGAGAAGACAACCCCTTCCAAGCCCTGTCCGAAGCCATGTCTCTCCAATCCTCTCCACAGGCCAAAAGGCATGAGAACATAACCCCTTCCAAGCCCTGTCCGAAGCCCTGTCTCTCCAATCCTCTCTACAGGCCAAAAGGCATGAGAACATAACCCCTTCCAAGCCCTGTCCGAAGCCCTGTCTCTCCAATCCTCTCCACAGGCCAAAAGGCATGAGAACATAACACCTTCCAAGCCCTGTCCGAAGCCCTGTCTCTCCAATCCTCTCCACAGGCCAAAAGGCATGAGAAGACAACCCCTTCCAAGCCCTGTCGGAAGCCCTGTCTCTCCAATCCTCTCCACAGGCCAAAAGGCATGAGAAGACAACCCCTTCCAAGCCCTGTCCGAAGCCCTGTCTCTCAATCCTCTCCACAGGCCAAAAGGCATGAGAACATAACACCCTGTCCGAAGCCCTGTCTCTCAATCCTCTCCACAGGCCAAAAGGCATGAGAACATAACACCTTCCAAGCCCTGTCCGAAGCCCTGTCTCTCCAATCCTCTCCACAGGCCAAAAGGCATGAGAAGACAACCCCTTCCGACCCTGTCCGAAGCCCTGTCTCTCCAATCCTCTCCACAGGCCAAAAGGCATGAGAACATAACACCTTCCAAGCCCTGTCCGAAGCCCTGTCTCTCCAATCCTCTCCACAGGCCAAAAGGCATGAGAAGACAACCCCTTCCAAGCCCTGTCCGAAGCCCCGTCTCTCCAAGCCCTGACCGAAGCCCCATCTCTCCAATTGTCACGGTTTTCCTTAGGTGAAAGAGAGTCAGACCAAAATGCGGCGTGGCTATTGCGATCCATGTTTAATGAAACAAAGTACACACGAATCAAAAACAATAAACGTAACACGAAAACCGAAACAGCCTAATACTGGTGCAAAGTAACACAGATACAGTAACAAGGACAATCACCCACAAAACCCAACACCAAACAGGCTACCTAAATATGGTTCCCAATCAGAGACAATGACGAACACCTGCCTCTGATTGAGAACCATATCAGGCCAAATATAGAACTAGACAAACTAGACATGTAACATAGAATGCCCACTCAGCTCACACCCTGACCAACCAAAACATAGAAACATACAAAGCAAACTATGGTCAGGGTGTGACACCAATCCTCTCCACAGACCAAAATCCATGAGAAGACAATCCCTCCAAGCCCTGACAGCAGCCCCGTCTCTCCAATCCTCTCCACAGGCCAAAAGCCTTGAGAAGACGATGCCTCCAAGCCCTGACAGCCCTGACCCCTCCAAGCCCTGACCGAAGCCCCGTCTCCCCAATCCTCTCCACAGACCAAAATCCATGAGAAGACGATGCCTCCAAGCCCTGACAGCCCTGACCCCTCCAAGCCCTGACCGAAGCCCCGTCTCCCCAATCCTCTCCACAGACCAAAATCCATGAGAAGACGATGCCTCCAAGCCCTGACAGCCCTGACCCCTCCAAGCCCTGAAAGCAGCCCCGTCTCTCCAAGACTCTCCTCCGACGTCAAATCTCTTAGAGACAGTCTATCTTTTCTAGAATGAGACTTTGTTGAGTTCAGAGAGAAATCCTTGACCTGCCAGAGCAGGACCGCAGTCAACATCTGACAGAGGAGGAGACCAGCCTGGTGATTCAGGTGGAACAGCAGCACAGTGTGATCAGGGAGCTACAGTCAGCCACAAGAGAACTGGAGGAGGAGACCACCCTGGTGAATCAGGTGGAACAGCAGCACAGTGTGATCAGGGAGCTACAGTCAGCCACAAGAGAACTGGAGGAGGAGACCAGCCTGGTGAATCAGGTGGAACAGCAGCACAGTGTGATCAGGGAGCTACAATCAGCCACAAGAGAACTGGAGGAGGAGACCAGCCTGGTGAATCAGGTGGAACAGCAGCACAGTGTGATCAGGGAGCTACAATCAGCCACAAGAGAACTGGAGGAGGAGACCACCCTGGTGAATCAGGTGGAACAGCAGCACAGTGTGATCAGGGAGCTACAATCAGCCACAAGAGAACTGGAGGAGGAGACCAGCCTGGTGAATCAGGTGGAACAGCAGCACAGTGTGATCAGGGAGCTACAGTCAGCCACAAGAGAACTGCAGGAGGACAAACATACCCTCAGAATGGAAGTGTGTCACCTGAGAGAGATGCTGACCTCCACTGCTGTCCACAGTCACCTGCAAGACCTACAGAGAGAGCGATACAGAGAGAGCTACAGAGAGTGCTACAGACAGTTACACAGAGAGAGGGAGCTCTGTGGAGAGAAAGATACAGAGAGAGAGGGGGCTACAGAGAGAGAGAGAGAGAGAGATACAGAGAACTACACAGAGAGGGAGAGAGCTCTATGGAGAGAAAGCTACAGAGAGAGAGAGAGAGAGAGAGAGAGAAATAGCTATACAGAGAGCTACACAGAGAGAGAGAGAGACAGAGAGAGTTTGTTACAGAGCTACAGAGAGAGTGAGAGAGAGCTCTATGGAGAGAAAGCTACAGAGAGAGATATACAGAGAGAAAGATGCAGAGGGAGAGAGAGCTACAGAGAGCTACACAGAGAGCTACAGAGAGAGAGAGAGAGCTACAGAGAGAGAGAGCTACAGAGAGAGAGAGAGAGCTACAGAGAGCTACACAGAGAGCTACAGAGAGAGAGAGAGAGCTACAGAGAGAGATATACAGAGAGAATTATGCAGAGGGAGAGAGAGCTACAGAGAGCTACAGAGAGAGAGAGAGCTACAGAGAGAGAGAGCTACAGAGACATACACAGAGAGCTACAGATAGAGAGAGCTACAGAGAGAGAGAGAGCTACAGAGAGAGATATACAGAGAGAAAGATGCAGAGGGAGAGAGAGCTACAGAGAGAGCTACAGAGAGCTATAGAGAGACAGAGAGCTACAGAGAGAGAGAGCTACAGAGACATACACAGAGAGCTACAGAGAGAGAGAGCTACAGAGAGAGAGAGAGCTACAGAGAGAGAGCTACAGAGAGAGATATACAGAGAGAAAGATGCAGAGGGAGAGAGAGCTACAGAGAGATACACAGAGAGCTACAGAGAGAGAGAGAGCTACAGAGAGAGAGCTACAGAGACATACACAGAGAGCTACAGAGAGAGAGAGCTACAGAGAGAGAGAGCTACAGAGAGCTAGAGAGAGAGAGGGCTACAGAGAGAGAGAGAGCTACAGAGAGAGAGAGCTACACAGAGAGCTACACAGAGAGAGAGAGAGCTACACAGAGAGCTACACAGAGAGCTACACACAGAGAGAGAGTTACAGAGAGCTACACAGAGAACTACAGAGAGCTACAGAGAGAGAGCCACATAGAGAGCTACATAGAGAGAGAGCTACATAGAGAGCTACATGGAGAGCTACATAGAGAGCTACATGGAGAGCTACATAGAGAGTGCAACAGAGAGAGAGAAAGAAAGAGAGAGGAAGAGTTACATATTGAAAGAGCTACAGAGAGAGAGAGGGCTACAGAGAGAGAGAGCTACAGAGAGAGAGAGCTGTGTCCCAGTCCCGTGGCATGTTTCCAGTAACTACTTAACGGTGATGAGAAAACATTCCCAGTTTCTGTCCTTCATCAGGAAATACCGTGACAGGAACATATTTCACATGAATGTATCCAAAATTGCAACCCTACTTCCTATATAGTGCACTACTTTTCACCAGGGCCCGTAGGACTACAGGTCAGTGAAGTATAGGTGGTCTGGTCAAAGGCAGGGCACTATATAGGGAATAGGGCACCGTTTGTCTGAAAAGTCCGTGTTCAAGGGTGAATGGTACACGGTGGCTATGGGCACTGTTAGTCCTCATAGGCTTAGTTGTTCAACTGTAGAGGTGAGGATTATAATAACACCTGCTGACATAGTCAGTATTATGTCTATAAACCAAAGCCAGTGGTAGTAGTCTTCAGAAGTACATCTATTGCAGAGCCCTGGATTATATAGTGGTGTGTTATATAGTGTGTTATTCTCAGGGGAAGATGCTCTGTAGTATAATGGCAGAGGGGATGGCTACAGTTTTATTGGCTGCTAACTAATTGTGTTTTTAAGTGCAGTTTTTTCTGCATTCTTTGTCATTTATTTTGTACATAATGTTGCAGCTTACGTCTCTTATGACAAAAGCTTCTGGCTATCAGAACCGTTTAGTAGGCAGGAGGCAGTCGCAACTACTGAATTTATTTAAGCACTATATATATATATATATATAAAAAAGCAGGACGAAACCTAAAATGAAAAAATAATAATAAAGTACTCAGGAAATAGTAGGAGAGATTCCTCTCAGCAAAACATTTACAATGTCCCAGAAAGAGAACTGGTAGAGGGATAATATATATACGGTGATGGAGATTGGAACCAGGTGTGTGATGTTCATCGGATGTTCTGATGTTCGTCGGATGTTCTGATGTTCGTCGGATGTTCTGATGTTCTGATGTTCGTCGGATGTTCTGATGTTCGTCGGATGTTCTGATGTTCTGATGTTCGTCGGATGTTCTGATGTTCTGATGTTCGTCGGATGTTCTGATGTTCTGATGTTCGTCGGATGTTCTGATGTTCTGATGTTCGTCGGATGTTCTGATGTTCGTCGGATGTTCTGATGTTCTGATGTTCGTCGGATGTTCTGATGTTCTTGATGTTCGTCGGATGTTCTTGATGTTCGTCGGATGTTCTGATGTTCGTCGGATGTTCTTGATGTTCGTCGGATGTTCTTGATGTTCGTCGGATGTTCTGATGTTCGTCGTTCGTCGGATGTTCTGATGTTCGTCGGATGTTCTGATGTTCGTCGGATGTTCTTGATGTTCGTCGGATGTTCGTCGGATGTTCTTGATGTTCTTCGGATGTTCTTGATGTTCGTTGGATGTTCTGATGTTCGTCGGATGTTCTGATGATAATCATATGTGGCCATTATGCCTTTTTAAATAACACTGTGTTATGTATGTGAGCTCTGTGAGGGTAGATGTGTCTGGAATAGTTTCGCTTGCTGCTGCAGATGCTGCTTGTCTCTTGACTCAGTACTATTACAGTGCCTGTCTTCCTGTGCAGTCAAGGAGAGATATTCCAAAGGGTGTTTGACTTGAACAAAAAAGTAAAAGCATGTGTTTCTTTTCTACTTCATCTCTGTTAGCGTTGTGCACAAATAAATATTTTTAAATGTTTTTATTGCAGGGCGTCAGCCGAAGTCTTGCTTGATCTCTTGACACACTAGGCATAACTAAAACTTGTTTGGCTACAAGTCGGATGTGGCAGGGCTTGAAAACTATTACGGAATACAAAGGGAGACCCAGCCGCGAGCTGCCCAGTGACGTGAGCCTACCAGACGAGCTAAATGCCTTTTATGCTCGCTTCAAGGCAAGTAACACTGAAACATGCACGAGACCACCGGCGAATCCAGACGACTGTGTGATCACGCCCTCCGTAGCCGATGTGAGCAAGTCCTTTAAACAGGTCAACATTCACAAGGTCGCGGGGTCAGACGGATTACCAGGACGTGTACTCAGAGCATGCGCGGACCAAATGGCAAGTGTCTTCACTGACATTTTCAACCTTTCCCTGAACGAGTCTGTAATACCAACATGTTTCAAGCAGACCACTATAGTCCCTGTGCCCAAGAACACTAAGGTAACTTGCCTAAATGACTAACGATCCATAGCACTCACGTCTGTAGCCATGAAATGCTTTGAAAGGCTGGTCATGGATCACAACACCATCATCCCGGAATCCCTAGATTAAAATTTGCATACCACCCTAACAGATCAACAGATGAAGCATTCCCTTTCCCAAAAGGAACACCTACGTGAGAATGCTGTTCATTGACTACAGCTCAGCGTTCAATACCATAGTGCCTACAAAGCTCATCACTAAGCGAAGGACCCTGGGACTAAACACCTCCCTCTGCAATTGGATCCTGGTCTTCCTGACGGGCCGCCCCCCAGTTAGTAAGCGTAGGCAATAACAAATCTGCCACGCTGATCCTCAACACCGGGACACCTCAGGGGTGCGTGCTAAATCCCCTTCTGTACTCCCTGTTCACCCACACACAACTCCAACACCATCATTAAGTTTGCTGACGACACAAGAGTGGTAGACCTGATCACCGACAACGATGCGAAAGCGTCCTGGTAGTGTGATGCCAGGAGAAGAACCTCTCCCTCAACGTGAGCAAGACAAAGGATCTTATCATGGACTATAGGAAAAGGAGGGCCCAACATGCCCCGATTCACATGTAGTGGAGCAGGTCGAGAGTTTCCACATCACCAACAAACTATCATGGTCCAAACACACTAAGAGAGTCGTGAAGAGGGTACGACAACGCCTTTTCCCCCTCAGGAGACTGAAAAGATTTGGTATAGGTCCCCAGATCCTCAAAAGTACTATAGCTGCACCATCGAGAGCATCCTGACCGGTTGCATCACCACCTGGTATGGCAACTGCTCGGCATCCGACCATGTGGTGCTACAGAGTATATCACTGGGGCCAAGCTTCCTGACATCCAGGACCTCCTAGGCTGTGTCAGAGGATACCCCCTAGGTTTTTACACTACTGCTACTCACTGTTTATTATCTATGCCTAAAAATGAATGCCTGTCATCCCCCCCTCCTCTCCTCTCCTCTCAGCCTGTAGTCCTCTCCTCTCCTCTCAGCCAGCCTGTAGTCCTCTCCTCTCCTCTCAGCCAGCCTGTAGTCCTCTCCTCTCCTCTCAGCCAGCCTGTAGTCCTCCCCCCTCCTTCTCGTGCCTGTCATCCCCCTCTCCTCTCCTCTCAGCCAGCCTGTCATCCCCCTCCTCTCCCTCTCAGCCAGCCTGTAGTCCTCCCCCTCCTCTCAGCCAGCCTGTAGTCCTCTCCTCTCCTCTCAGCCAGCCTGTAGTCCTCTCCCTCTCCTCTCAGCCAGCTTGTAGTCCTCCCCCTCCTCTCAGCCAGCCTGTAGTCCTCTCCTCTCCTCTCAGCCAGCCTGTAGTCCTCCCCCTCTCCTCTCAGCCATCTTGTAGTCCTCCCCCTCCTATCCTCTCAGCCAGCCTGTAGTCCTCTCCTCTCCTCTCAGCCAGCCTGTAGTCCTCCCCCTCCTTCTTGTGCCTGTCATCCCCCTCTCCTCTCCTCTCAGCCAGCCTGTCATCCCCCTCCTCTCCCTCTCAGCCAGCCTGTAGTCCTCCCCCTCCTCTCAGCCAGCCTGTAGTCCTCTCCTCTCCTCTCAGCCAGCCTGTAGTCCTCTCCCTCTCCTCTCAGCCAGCTTGTAGTCCTCCCCCTCCTCTCAGCCAGCCTGTAGTCCTCTCCTCTCCTCTCAGCCAGCCTGTAGTCCTCCCCTCTCCTCTCAGCCATCTTGTAGTCCTCCCCCTCCTATCCTCTCAGCCAGCCTGTAGTCCTCTCCTCTCCTCTCAGCCAGCCTGTAGTCCTCCCCCTCCTTCTCGTGCCTGTCATCCCCCTCCTCTCCCTCTCAGCCTGTAGTCCCCCCTCCTCTCCTCTCAGCCAGCCTGTAGTCCTCCCCCTCCTCTCAGCCAGCCTGTCATCCCCCCTCCTCCTCCCCGTGCCTGTAGTCCTCCCCCTCCTCCCCATGCCTGTAGTCCCCCCTCCTCCCCATGCCTGTAGTCCCCCTCCTCCCCCCATGCCTGTAGTCCCCCCTCCTCCCCATGCCTGTAGTCCCCCCTCCTCCCCATGCCTGTAGTCCCCCCCTCCTCCCCGTGCCTGTAGTCTCCCCCTCCTCCCCATGCCTGTAGTCCCCCCCTCCTCCCCGTGCCTGTAGTCCCCCCTCCTCCCCATGCCTGTAGTCCCCCCCTCCTCCCCGTGCCTGTAGTCCCCCCCCCTCCTCCCCGTGCCTGTAGTCCCCCGTCCTCCCCGTGCCTGTAGCCCCCCTCCTCCCCTGCCTGGTTCTCTGTTGAACATAGAGAATTATGCAGTGTAGTCATCATATTGTTATCAAAGGGTAATTTATGGAATCATTGTAGATGCTGTAATCAGCTATTTTAAAGATGTGAAATGACACCTTTTCACATTTTTTTAATTGTTAGACATGATTTAAGGTCTCTTCAATGTGAGAGAGGGATAGAGGAGAGGAACGGGGGATGGAGGAGAGGAGAGAGGGATGAAGGAGAGAGGAGAGGAGAGAGGGGAGGAGGAGAGGAGAGGAGAGGAGAGGAGAGGAGAGGAGAGGAGGGAGAGGGAGAGGAGAGGAGAGGAGAGGAGGGAGGGAGAGGAGAGGAGGGAGGGATGGAGAGAGGGAGAGAGGGATGGAGGAGAGAAGAGAGGGATGAAGGAGAGAAGAGAGGAGAGGAGAGAGGTGAGGAGAGAGGGGAGGAGGACAGGAGAGAGGAATGGAAGAGAGGAGAGAGGGATGAAGGAGAGGAGAGGAGAGAGGGGAGGAGGAGGAGAGGAGAGGAGGGAGGGATGGAGGAGAGGAGAGAGGGATGGAGGAGAGAAGAGAGGGACAGAGGAGAGGAAAGAGGGATGGAGGAGTGAGGGATGGAGGGTAGGAGAGAGAGATGGTGGAGAGGGAGTGAGGGGAGGAGGGGAGGAGAGAGTTTGGAGGAGAGGAGAGAGGGATGGAGGAGAGAAGAGAGGGCTGGTGGAGAGGAGAGAGGGCTGGTGGAGAGGAGAGAGGGACAGAGGAGAGGAAAGAGGGATGGAGGAGAGAGGGATGGAGGCTAGGAGAGAGGTAGAGATGGAGTAGAGACGGACGGAGGGGAGGAGAGAGAGATGGTGGAGAGGAGTGAGGGGAGGTCAGGAGAGAGGGGAGGAGGACAGGAGAGAGGAATGGAAGAGAGGAGAGAGGGATGGAGGAGAGGAGAGAGCGATGAAGGCTAGGAGAGCGGGATGGAGGAGAGAAGAGAGGGATGGAGGAGAGAAGAGAGGGCTGGAGGGGAGGAGAGAGGGCTGGAGGGGAGGAGAGTGGGATGGAGGAGAGGAGAGAGTGATGGGTAGGAGGGCTGGGTTCAGAGCGGATGGCACTAAATCACAGTTGTAATCCCGGTGAACGTGCATTACTCCCGGCAGGCCGCATTGCGCCGTTGCTTTTTCAAAAAATTGTACTGTCAATGCTGGATACAAGGTCTCTTATCATTCACATTGTAAATATGCTAATTTAGGTTTTCCAAAGCTCCACGGGAATTCATTCTGACCCTTTCGTAGCTTTGTGGAGAGTCTGCAGGGGACATGAATTATTCTTAGAGCAGCATTAGATGTCATTAAACACTGTCTAATAGTCAGTTTGATGGGCTGAGTGGCCCGGGGTTGACAAGCTCAGGGGCCGTATTAGTGTTGTCACACCCTGAATCAGTTTCACCTGTCCTTGTTATTGTCTCCACCCCCTTTCCAGGTGTCGCTTGTTATCCCTGGTGTATTTATCCCTGTTTCCTGTCTCTCTCTGTGTTTGTTCGTTTTGTATGTTTCAAGTCAACCAGCGTTTTTCCCCGTTCTCCTGCCGTTTCTATTCTCTTTTACTAGTCCTCCCGGTTTTGACCCTTGCCTGTTTTTCTGGACTCTGTACCTGCCTGCCCTGACCTTTCTGCCTGCCCTGACCTTTCTGTCTGCCCTGACCTCGAGCCTGTCTGCCCTGACCTTTCTGCCTGCCCTGACCTCGAGCCTGTCTGCCCTGACCTCGAGCCCGTCTGCCCTGACCTCGAGCCTGTCTGCCCTGACCTTTCTGCCTGCCCTGACTGCCCTGACCTCGAGCCTGTCTGCCCTGACCTCGAGCCTGTCTGCCCTGACCTCGAGCCTGTCTGCCCTGACCTTTCTGCCTGCCCTGACCTCGCCTGTCTGCCCTGACCTCGAGCCTGTCTGCCCTGACCTCGAGCCTGTCTGCCCCTGCCTGCCCTGACCTCGAGCCTGTCTGCCCTGACCTTGTCTGCCTGCCTGCCCTGACCTCGAGCCTGTCTGCCCTCTGCCCTGTCTGACCTCGAGCCTGTCTGCCCTGACCTTTCTGTCTGCCCTGACCTTTCTGCCTGCCCTGACCTCGTGCCTGTCTGCCCTGACCTCGAGCCTGTCTGCCTTGACCTTCCTGCCTGCCCTGACCTCGAGCCTGTCTGCCCTGACCTCGAGCCTGTCTGCCTTAACCTTCCTGCCTGCCCTGACCTCGAGCCTGTCTGCCCTGACCTCGAGCCTGTCTGCCCTGACCTCGAGCCTGTCTGCCCTGACCTTTCTGTCTGCCCTGACCTTTCTGTCTGCCCTGACCTCGAGCCTGTCTGCCCTGACCTCGAGCCTGTCTGCCCTGACCTCGAGCCTGTCTGCCTTGACCTTCCTGCCTGCCTCGAGCCTGACCTCGAGCCTGTCTGCCCTGACCTCGAGCCTGTCTGCCTTAACCTTCCTGCCTGCCCTGACCTCGAGCCTGTCTGCCCTGACCTCGAGCCTGTCTGCCTTGACCTCGAGCCTGTCTGCCCTGACCTTTCTGTCTGCCCTGACCTTTCTGCCTGCCCTGACCTCGAGCCTGTCTGCCCTGACCTCGAGCCTGTCTGCCTTGACCTTCCTGCCTGCCCTGACCTCGAGCCTGTCTGCCCTGACCTCGAGCCTGTCTGCCTTAACCTTCCTGCCTGCCCTGACCTCGAGCCTGTCTGCCCTGACCTCGAGCCTGTCTGCCTGACCTCTGCCTGTCTGCCCTGACCTTCTGTCTGCCCTGACCTTTCTGCCTGCCCTGACCTCGAGCCTGTCTGCCCTGACCTCGAGCCTGTCTGCCCTGACCTTTCTGCCTGCCCTGACCTCGAGCCTGTCTGCCCTGACCTAGAGCCTGTCTGCCCTGACCTTTCTGTCTGCCCTGACCTCGAGCCTGTCTGCCCTGACCTCGAGCCTGTCTGCCCTGACCTCGAGCCTGTCTGCCCTGACCTCGAGCCTGTCTGCCCTGACCTCGAGCCTGTCTGCCCTGACCTCGAGCCTGTCTGCCCCTCTGTACCTCCTGGACCATTCTCTTGCCTACCCCTTTTGGATGTAATAAATATCAAAGACTCAAACACAGTACTGTACCTATATATATATATATATACTGTAGGGCTGCTGATTTAGGGCTTTATTCAATCTGATCCCCTTTAGTCGACGTCCGCACAGCAGTTGTTCTGACGGTGTCGGAGGTGAAACTGCCTTAGAGCTGTCAAATCCACGAGCAGCTCCCGGCATTACACCTAAAGCGGACATTGCCATTGGCTGCATGGAGTCGTATTAACAGAAATCTCATGCAGCCTTGTTTACACTGTTCCAACACTGTCATGTGAGATGTAAATCCACATCCATCCCTATTATTTAGTTGAATAGTTTTTCAATTTGAGCCCAATGATTTCTATACAGCCTATTGGTTCTGGTTCTGGTTCTGGTTCTGAACTTCTAACGGCGTCCGCAAGCTTCCCATCCGAAACACTTATACAGTTCCTTCTGAAAGGAGTCAGACCCCTTGACTTTTCATACATTTTGTTACGTTACAGCCTTATTGTAAAACTGATTAAATTGTTAGTTTTTTTTCTCATCAATCTACACACAATAACTCATAATGACAAAGCAAAAAAAAAAATTTTAAGAAATTATTGCTAATTTATTAAAAAATAACAAACTGAAATATCACATTTACATAAGTATTCAGACCCTTTACTTAGTACTTTGTTGAAGCACCTTTGGCAGCGATTACAGCCTCGAGTCTTCTTGGGTATGACGCTACAAGCTTGGCACACCTGTATTTGGGGAGTTTCTCCCATCCTTCTCTGCAGATCCTCTCAAACTCTGTCAGGTTGGACATTTTGTGTCGTTTTAGTTCATTTTCGTCTTTGGAAAGGTTTTTTCTGGTCTGTTAGGGCACAACAATCTATCTCGAAGCCAAAGATCGGAAGCCGACGTCAACGCCCCTTCTGTGATTGGTCGACAGGGATTCTTCAATTAAGTGTTTGACTCCTTCTCATGCACATTTTTCTATTGAGAAATACTGCACCAAACATCTTAGCTAGATGTAAAATTGCGCAACTAAGATCTCCTCATCAAGAACGTAAAAATGTATGACATATTTATTGAGTTACCTTAGGGGCTCCCGAGTGGTGCAGCGGTCTAAGGCACAGCATCTCAGTGCTAAAGGCGTCACGACAGAACCAGCGTCGTCCGGGGTAGGCCGTCATTGTAAATAAGAATTTGTTCTTAACTGTATTGCCTAGTTAAATAAAGCTAAAAAATAATTTAAAAAAATATGAATTCTGACAACTTTGAGGAAATGGCTACTGGCTACGGTGGCCCAAATGAACAAACATAACTATTGATGCTTTTTTCTGGTTTTTCAAGTGAAGGTATTTTTTATATATATAACCAGTATTTTTTATTTTATTTAAAGGTATTTTAGGGGTGTATGTGAGCACACTCGCTCGGTTCGCCTAGCCGAGTCCGGGTAGTCAAAGTTCGGCTAGGTGTCAGCAAAACTGAAGCATGCTGAAGCCTTAACATGAGTGGGAGGGCTGTGGCTTCGTGACAATGATCGCCAGAGCCACTGCTCACCAATTTGTTCCACCTCTGACACCGACCTAAATCTGTTTAGCCTTTTAGATTAGAATTAATAGGTAATATGCTGGGGACCTGTCCTAGATTATCACTCATACTGAAGAGGTAATATGCTGGGGACCTGGCCTAGATTAACACTCATACTGAAGAGGTAATATGCTGGGGACCTGGCCTAGATTATCACTCATACTGAAGAGGTAATATGCTGGGGACCTGGTCTAGATTAACACTCATACTGAAGAGGTAATATGCTGGGGACCTGGCCTAGATTATCACTCATACTGAAGAGGTAATATAATGGGGACCTGGCCTAGATTATCACTCATACTGAAGAGGTAATATGCTGGGGACCTGGCCTAGATTATCACTCATACTGAAGAGGTAATATGCTGGGGACCTGTCCTAGATTATCACTCATACTGAAGAGGTAATATGCTGGGGACCTGGCCTAGATTATCACTCATACTGAAGAGGTAATATGCTGGGGACCTGGCCTAGATTATCACTCATACTGAAGAGGTAATATGCTGGGGACCTGGTCTAGATTATCACTCATACTGAAGAGGTAATATGCTGGGGACCTGTCCTAGATTATCACTCATACTGAAGAGGTAATATGCTGGGGACCTGTCCTAGATTATCACTCATACTGAAGAGGTAATATGCTGGGGACCTGTCCTAGATTATCACTCATACTGAAGAGGTAATATGCTGGGGACCTGGTCTAGATTATCACTCATACTGAAGAGGTAATATGCTGGGGACCTGGTCTAGATTATCACTCATACTGAAGAGGTAATATGCTGGGGACCTGGCCTAGATTATCACTCATACTGAAGAGGTAATATGCTGGGGACCTGGCCTAGATTATCACTCATACTGAAGAGGGGGACCTGTTATCACTCATACTGAAGAGGTAATATGCTGGGGACCTGTCCTAGATTATCACTCATACTGAAGAGGTAATATGCTGGGGACCTGTCCTAGATTATCACTCATACTGAAGAGGTAATATGCTGGGGACCTGGCCTAGATTATCACTCATACTGAAGAGGTAATATGCTGGGGACCTGGCCTAGATTATCAATCATACTGAAGAGGTAATATGCTGGGGACCTGGCCTAGATTATCACTCATACTGAAGAGGTAATATGCTGGGGACCTGTCCTAGATTATCACTCCTACTGAAGAGGTAATATGCTGGGACCTGTCCTAGATTATCACTCATACTGAAGAGGTAATATGCTGGGGACCTGTCCTAGATTATCACTCCTACTGAAGAGGTAATATGCTGGGGACCTGGCCTACATTATCACTCATACTGAAGAGGTAATATGCTGGGGACCTGTCCTAGATTATCACTCCTACTGAAGAGGTAATATGCTGGGGACCTGTCCTAGATTATCACTCATACTGAAGAGGTAATATCCTGGGGACCTGTAACAGATTATCACTCCTACTGAAGAGGTAATATGCTGGGGACCTGTCCTAGATTATCACTCATACTGAAGAGGTAATATGCTGGGGACCTGGCCTAGATTATCACTCATGCTGAAGAGGTAATATGCTGGGGACCTGTCCTAGATTATCACTCATACTGAAGAGGTAATATGCTGGGGACCTGTCCTAGATTATCACTCATACTGAAGAGGTAATATGCTGGGGACCTGTCCTAGATTATCACTCATACTGAAGAGGTAATATGCTGGGGACCTGTCCTAGATTATCACTCATACTGAAGAGGTAATATGCTGGGGACCTGTCCTAGATTATCACTCATACTGAAGAGGTAATATGCTGGGGACCTGGCCTACATTATCACTCATACTGAAGAGGTAATATGCTGGGGACCTGTCCTAGATTATCACTCCTACTGAAGAGGTAATATGCTGGGGACCTGTCCTAGATTATCACTCATACTGAAGAGGTAATATGCTGGGGACCTGGCCTAGATTATCACTCATACTGAAGAGGTAATATGCTGGGGACCTGGCCTAGATTATCACTCATACTGAAGAGGTAATATGCTGGGGACCTGGCCTAGATTATCACTCATACTGAAGAGGTAATATGCTGGGGACCTGGCCTAAATTATCACTCATACTGAAGAGGTAATATGCTGGGGACCTGGCCTAGATTATCACTCATACTGAAGAGGTAATATGCTGGGGACCTGTCCTAGATTATCACTCCTACTGAAGAGGTAATATGCTGGGGACCTGGCCTAGATTATCACTCATACTGAAGAGGTAATATGCTGGGGACCTGTCCTAGATTATCACTCCTACTGAAGAGGTAATATGCTGGGGACCTGTCCACTCAGAAGAGGTAATATCCTGGCCTACTCATACTGAAGAGGTAATATGCTGGGGACCTGGCCTAGATTATCACTCATGCTGAAGAGGTAATATGCTGGGGACCTGTCCTAGATTATCACTCCTACTGAAGAGGTAATATGCTGGGGACCTGGCCTACACTATCACTCATACTGAAGAGGTAATATGCTGGGGACCTGTCCTAGATTATCACTCCTACTGAAGAGGTAATATGCTGGGGACCTGTCCTAGATTATCACTCATACTGAAGAGGTAATATGCTGGGGACCTGTCCTAGATTATCACTCATACTGAAGAGGTAATATGCTGGGGACCTGGCCTAGATTATCACTCATACTGAAGAGGTAATATGCTGGGGACCTGTCCTAGATTATCACTCATACTGAAGAGGTAATATGCTGGGGACCTGGCCTAGATTATCACTCATACTGAAGAGGTAATATGCTGGGGACCTGGCCTAGATTATCACTCATACTGAAGAGGTAATATGCTGGGGACCTGTCCTAGATTATCACTCATACTGAAGAGGTAATATGCTGGGACCTGTCCTAGATTATCACTCATACTGAAGAGGTAATATGCTGGGGACCTGTCCTAGATTATCACTCATACTGAAGAGGTAATATGCTGGGGACCTGGCCTAGATTATCACTCATACTGAAGAGGTAATATGCTGGGGACCTGTCCTAGATTATCACTCCTACTGAAGAGGTAATATGCTGGGGACCTGGCCTAGATTATCACTCATACTGAAGAGGTAATATGCTGGGGACCTGGCCTAGATTATCACTCATACTGAAGAGGTAATATGCTGGGGACCTGGCCTAGATTATCACTCATACTGAAGAGGTAATATGCTGGGGACCTGGCCTAGATTATCACTCATACTGAAGAGGTAATATGCTGGGGACCTGGCCTAGATTATCACTCATACTGAAGAGGTAATATGCTGGGGACCTGGCCTAGATTATCACTCATACTGAAGAGGTAATATGCTGGGGACCTGGCCTAGATTATCACTCATACTGAAGAGGTAATATGCTGGGGACCTGTCCTAGATTATCACTCATACTGAAGAGGTAATATGCTGGGGACCTGGCCTAGATTATCACTCATACTGAAGAGGTAATATGCTGGGGACCTGTCCTAGATTATCACTCATACTGAAGAGGTAATATGCTGGGGACCTGGCCTAGATTATCACTCATACTGAAGAGGTAATATGCTGGGGACCTGGATCTAGATTATCACTCATACTGAAGAGGTAATATGCTGGGGACCTGGCCTAGATTATCACTCATACTGAAGAGGTAATATGCTGGGGACCTGGCCTAGATTATCACTCATACTGAAGAGGTAATATGCTGGGGACCTGGCCTAGATTATCACTCATACTGAAGAGGTAATATGCTGGGGACCTGGCCTAGATTATCACTCATACTGAAGAGGTAATATGCTGGGGACCTGGCCTAGATTATCACTCATACTGAAGAGGTAATATGCTGGGGACCTGGCCTAGATTATCACTCATACTGAAGAGGTAATATGCTGGGGACCTGTCCTGAAGAGGTATCACCTCCTACTGAAGAAGGGTAATATGCTGGGGACCTGGCCTAGATTATCACTCATACTGAAGAGGTAATATGCTGGGGACCTGGCCTAGATTATCACTCATACTGAAGAGGTAATATGCTGGGGACCTGGCCTAGATTATCACTCATACTGAAGAGGTAATATGCTGGGGACCTGGCCTAGATTATCACTCATACTGAAGAGGTAATATGCTGGGGACCTGGCCTAGATTATCACTCATACTGAAGAGGTAATATGCTGGGGACCTGTCCTAGATTATCACTCATACTGAAGAGGTAATATGCTGGGGACCTGGCCTAGATTATCACTCATACTGAAGAGGTAATATGCTGGGGACCTGTCCTAGATTATCACTCATACTGAAGAGGTAATATGCTGGGGACCTGGCCTAGATTATCACTCATACTGAAGAGGTAATATGCTGGGGACCTGGCCTAGATTATCACTCATACTGAAGAGGTAATATGCTGGGGACCTGGCCTAGATTATCACTCATACTGAAGAGGTAATATGCTGGGGACCTGGCCTAGATTATCACTCATACTGAAGAGGTAATATGCTGGGGACCTGGCCTAGATTATCACTCATACTGAAGAGGTAATATGCTGGGGACCTGGCCTAGATTATCACTCATACTGAGACAGCTGATTTATGTCTGCTCTGGTCTCCTCAGGCGACCCACAGGCTCTGATGCTGATTCCACTACGCTACAATTCAGATCAAACTGTATTGAAACAAATTACGTGTGATCATTCACGGAATAACATTTCAAATTGACGAGTCCTCAGGGGACAGAGTGAGGTTGAGTTTGTCTAGTGTCAGTGGATAGAACCCTGTGATTCTATGAGTCGACAGTGCCTCCCAGTGGCCATGTGCAGAACTGCAAGGTTTCTTTCTCACTGCTTATTAACACCATGATCATACAAGTACAACTGAATGCATTCAAACCGAAAAGTGTCTTCCGCATTTACCCCAACCCCTCTGAATCAGAGGAATTATGTTGTCACATTTGATCCATTTATATTCCTACTGTGTTTCAATGATCACCTCCTATTTTGATATGTTCTGTCCTTTCTCATTTTTTGTCCTGCAGGGGTCAGTACTGGACCAGTACGTTTTACTGTATACATAAACATTATCGGTTTGTCTGTAAAAAAATTTAAAAAATGACATGCACCTGTATATGGACAATACTGCTATGTATTCTGTTGCCCCTACGGTTGACCAGGAACCTATTGTTGACCCGGAACCTATTGTTGACCCGGATCCTATGGTTGACCAGGATCCTACGTTGACCAGGATCCTACGGTTGACCAGGAACCTACGGTTGACCCGGATCCTATTGTTGACCCGGATCCTACTGTTGACCCGGATCCTATTGTTGACCCGGAACCTGTTGTTGACCCGGATCCTACTGTTGACCCGGATCCTACGGTTGACCAGGAACCTATTGTTGACCCGGAACCTACTGTTGACCCGGATCCTACGGTTGACCAGGATCTTACGGTTGACCAGGATCCTGCGGTTGACCAGGATCTATCTGAACTACAGTCTGCTTTCATTGTTTTACAGACAACCTTTATTTTCCTTGGTATTGAACACAGGTATAACAACATCTATGGTGTTTTCTAGGATCTATCTGAACAAAAAAATCTGCTTTCATGATTTACAGACGTACCTTTAATTTCCCATTGATCGTCTCCCTGCTTACAAATATCTGGGCATTTGGAGAGACAATAAACTGTCTTTTTTTTAAAAGTATATTGATGAGTTAACTAAGAATTTGTGCATAAAAATGGGCTTCCATAGAAACAGGTCATGCCTCTCTATTGATTTAGATCAATCAGTATTCCTTCCTTCCTGATTTTTTGTCTGAATGCTGTCATTCATTAAAGTTTTTACAATTTAAATAGTGCAAATTTGTTGTATCACTGGCGACAGGTTTTGCACTCATATATTCTATCAGAAAGTCGGACGGCCCTCTTTGACCTCGAAACACGTGCATTTTTTAAAGCCCTTTGGTAAAGAAAAGTCCCACATTACCTGACTTGTTCACTTACCTACAGTAGTAGGTTCACCAGATCAACAAACTGTGCTTCTCCAGAAACAGCTTTTACAGCGTGGTACATGTATGGAACAATCTGCAGCGTTCCCTGAAATAACAAAATATTAGCGCCTTCGAAAAGCTGATTGACACCTTCTGGCTGAGTGCAGACACACAACAGGATTTAATTCATTTTTGTTTGTATGTGTCATTCGTTGTGTTTTTTTGACACAAATATATAATTATCTGTCTTTTGCAACACACAACACAAATAAAGGTCTGGCTTTGGTGCAAACAAGTTGGCCTTTCTAAAACAGTTTTGGCTGGTGCAGGTTCTATTGATGAACAAAACAGATCTGTCTGGAAACCAAAACAGTTCTGTCTGGTGCAGACCACATTTATTAAATGAACAGTTCTGGCTGGTGCAAAATACACAAAGACCGAAACAGTTCTGGCTGGTGCAGACACACAACAGGAAACAGTTCTGTCTGGTGCAGACACACAACAGGAAACAGTTCTGGCTGGTGCAGACACACAACAGGAAACAGTTCTGTCTGGTGCAGACACACAACAGGAAACAGTTCTGTCTGGTGCAGACACACAACAGGAAACAGTTCTGGCTGGTGCAGACACACAACAGGAAACAGTTCTGGCTGGTGCAGACACACAACAGGAAACAGTTCTGGCTGGTGCAGACACACAACAGGAAACAGTTCTGTCTGGTGCAGACACACAACAGGAAACAGTTCTGTCTGGTGCAGACACACAACAGGAAACAGTTCTGTCTGGTGCAGACACACAACAGGAAACAGTTCTGTCTGGTGCAGACACACAACAGGAAACAGTTCTGTCTGGTGCAGACACACAATAGGAAACAGAAAACAATCACCCACCAAACACAATAGAAACCAGACTCCCTAAATATGGTTCTCAATCAGGGACAACGATTGACAGCTGCCTCTGATTGAGAACCATACCAGGCCAAACACAGAAATAGCAAATCATAGAAAAACTAACATAGACAACCCACCCAACTCACTCCCAGACCATACTAAAACAATATAACCAAAGAACTAAGGTCAGAACGTGACAAACCGGTCCCTGGATGGCTGGATGGCAACAATGAAATGAAACTGCTGGTGGATCGTAAGTTTGATCTTGTTCTTGATACCATAATGTCCAATCAAAAACAAATCTTTTTTTCCCCCCAAAAAAATAAAAATAAAAAATAAAATAATATAATACTTGTGTAGATAATCGTCGGTCCAAACCTCTTGTCTCTTTTTTACCCTTGTAGATTGGTCAAAATGAAATCCGTGGAGGCCAGAGATTTTATTTATTTTGTCTGGAAAAAGAGCACGGCGTTAGCTAGGCCCGGATGCAAGAATTATGACTACCCGGCAGAATTAGCATTGCATTCACCATTTTTCTTCTCAAATCCAGAGAACATAAAACAATAGATGTTGATTTTGAGACATATTTCAGTATACGCTGTTCATATTTATGCAAGGTTTCGGTTCTTTTTTCAAAGAATTCTCACAAAAAAAAGGCCTTTTACATTTAATTCAGGTCATATCATGCTAATTTTGCTATTTGCGAGGAAAGAACTTGGAAGAAGACAACAACAAAATGTAAAATCCTCAAAAGTTTTGGGAGCCGGTGCTTATTATGGGATGTATTAGGTTACGAAATCAGACTTTTTTGGATATAATGAAAATGATATGTTAGCGAAAGACCCCACTGAACGATTCAGAACATGAAGAATCATATTTGTCTTGTTAAAATGCATTTTATAACACAAGGAAGTGAAATGCCAACTCCACTCTGGGCAAAAGTAGGTCTTGTTTTGAGGTGTTTTATTTTGAGGTGTGTTTTGAGGTGTTTTATTTTGAGGTGTGTTTTGAGGTGTTGTATTTTGAGGTGTGTTTTGAGGTGTTTTATTTTGAGGTGTGTTTTGAGGTGTTTTGTTATTAAGTTGTTTTGACTGATGTCACGTCGACCTATGGTAAAATTTGCTAACTCTCTAGCTAACCAACAACTGTAACGAGAGAAGTGCTCATCGTGCAACATCATTTAGGGGGGCTCCCGAGTGGCACAGTGGTCTAAGGCACTGCATCTCACTGCTAAAGCCATCACTGCAGACCCTGGTTCAATTCCAGGCTGTGATTGGCCATGATTGGGAGTGCAGACCCTGGTTCGATTTCAGCCGTGATTGGGAGTCCCATAGGGTGGTGCACAATTGTCCCAGCATCGTCCAGGTTACATTTGGCCAGGGTAGGCTGTCGTTGTAATTACATATTTGTTCTTAAGTGACTTGCCTAGTTAAATGAAATGTATGTTTTAAATAAACATTGGAGATGAACTATAGTTTACATGTTTAACTAGACTACATCTTAACTGTACCCAAATACTATAGAATCCCCATGTAGTGTCAGAGCAGTGTGAAACATTAAATCTCTCTAGAGCCTAAAGGTCTGAGCAGAACATTAAACCTCTCTAGAGCCTAAAGGTCTGAGCAGAACATTAAACCTCTCTAGAGTCTAAAGGTCTGAGCAGAACATTAAACCTCTCTAGAGTCTAAAGGTCTGAGCAGAACATTAAACCTCTCTGGAGTCTAAAGGTCTGAGCAGAACATTAAACCTCTTTAGAGCCTAAAGGTCTGAGCAGAACATTAAACCTCTCTAGAGTCTAAAGGTCTGAGCAGAACATTAAACCTCTCTAGAGTCTAAAGGTCTGAGCAGAACATTAAACCTCTCTAGAGTCTAAAGGTCTGAGCAGAACATTAAACCTCTCTGGAGTCTAAAGGTCTGAGCAGAACATTAAACCTCTCTAGAGTCTAAAGATCTGAGCAGAACATTAAACCTCTCTAGAGTTTTAAACATCACAGAATTTGCACACTTGTGGAATAGTTTTCGTAGCCTAGGATCCCGAAAATGTGGCCTTTTGCCAATTAATTTCATGCAATTCTAAGTCATTTTACATGACTGGAGACTTTGGGCAGAATATTTTTTAATACTGAACAAATGATGGAATTGACAGGCTACTTTGACACTTACAAACTGAGGATCTGAGATCAATAAAAACCACCTTGTCTTGATCCATCAACAGCCCAGGCCTTGATGTGTGTGGAGACGCATATTGTAGACTACAATATGAGGAGAAAATTATAGTCTGAAAAATGCTTTCCAGTTTCACTGACTCACCCAATTATGCGCAGCTCACTCGCCGGTGAAGGCCGATACAATTCCTGTCAAAAGCCTGTCTCAAAATAATTGATCAAATATGTTGGTAGCCTACAGCATAAGAATTCGACAGGCCTTGTTATTGGGCTATACACAATCCACAGCTAAGCAAGAAGCTACTGAGCCTCTGGCTAAATTATAGGCCTTAGTTTCGACCATAGCCCTCATTTTTAAATATGCCGTCCTTAAAAGGCCATTCAAACTAATGTAGAGTCATAGAGGACCTGATAAATATAGCTGTCCTCTCTTACTGAAAGGTCAATGGTAGCATGTTTCAACATGCATTTTAAATAGGAGAGGAGGAGGAGGAGGAGGTGGAGGAGGAGGAGGAGGAGGTGGAGGAGGTGGAGGTGGAGGTGGAGGAGGAGGGAGGAGGAGGAGGTGGAGGAGGAGGTGGAGGAGGAGGAGGAGGTGGAGGAGGTGGAGGAGGAGGAGGAGGAGGAGGAGGTGGAGGTGGAGGAGGTGGAGGAGGTGGAGGAGGTGGAGGAGGAGGAGGTGGAGGAGGTGGAGGAGGAGGAGGTGGAGGAGGAGGAGGAGGAGGAGGTGGGAGGAGGAGGTGGAGGAGGAGGAGGTGGAGGGAGAGGAGGTGGAGGAGGTGGAGGAGGAGGTGGAGGAGGAGGAGGTGGAGGAGGAGGAGGTGGAGGAGGAGGAGGTGGAGGAGGAGGAGGAGGTGGAGGAGGAGGAGGAGGAGGTGGAGGAGGAGGAGGTGGAGGAGGAGGTGGAGGTGGAGGAGGAGGAGGAGGGTGGAGGAGGAGGTGGAGGAGGAGGAGGTGGAGGAGGAGGTGGAGGAGGAGGTGGAGGAGGAGGAGGAGGAGGAGGAGGTGGAGGAGGGGGAGGTTCTCACACACCATGAGCGAGCCTTAATTTGGTAGGGAGGAGGTGGAGGTGGAGGAGGGAGGTGGAGGAGGAGGTGGAGGAGGAGGAGGATAGGGTGGAGGAGGAGGTGGAGGAGGAGGAGGAGGAGGAGGAGGAGGAGGAGGTGGGGGTGGTGGTTGATCTTCATTTATGTTGTTCTACAGCAGTAATCCTCATAACCTGATGGATTCCCCCTCCAAAATAACTCAACACTCCCCTCCCAACATCTTGTGTTTTCCTCTATTTGACCATAGCCTCGGAAGTCTAAAGTTCTCACACACCATGAGCGGAGCCTGGAAGCCGAGGCTAATTTGACCACAGCCCTTTTGAGGTTCTCTGTTCGACCAGACCTCCAGAAATTGATAGCAGAGCTGAGATCAATTGATTGCCAAGTTACTGTCACAGACCATGGTTCCTGTCCAAGGTACTGTCACAGACTATGGTTCCTGTCCAAGGTACTGTCACAGACGATGGTTCCTGTCCAAGTTACTGTCACAGACTATGGTTGCTGTCCAAGTTACTGTCAGACTATGGTTCCTGTCCAAGTTACTGTCACAGACCATGGTTCCTGTCCAAGTTACTGTCACAGACTATGGTTGCTGTCCAAGTTACTGTCACAGACTATGGTTCCTGTCGAAGGTACTGTCACAGACATTGGTTCCTGTCCATGTTACTGTCACAGACTATGGTTCCTGTCCAAGTTACTGACACAGACCATGGTTCCTGTCCAAGGTACTGTCACAGACTATGGTTCCTGTCCAAGTTACTGTCACAGACATTGGTTCCTGTCCAAGGTACTGTCACAGACCATGGTTCCTGTCCAAGTTACTGTCACAGACTATGGTTGCTGTCCAAGGTACTGTCACAAACTATGGTTCCTGTCCAAGTTACTGTCACAGACCATGGTTCCTGTCCAAGTTACTGTCACAGACTATGGTTCCTGTCCAAGGTACTGTCACAGACATTTCCTGTCAAGGTACTGGTTCTGTCACAGACATTCCTGTCCATGTTACTGTCACAGACTATGGTTCCTGTCCAAGTTACTGTCACAGACCATGGTTCCTGTCCAAGGTACTGTCACAGACATTGGTTCCTGTCCACGTTACTGTCACAGACTATGGTTCCTGTCCAAGTTACTGTCACAGACCATGGTTCCTGTCCAAGTTACTGTCACAGACTATGGTTCCTGTCCAAGGTACTGTCACAGACATTGGTTCCTGTCCATGTTACTGTCACAGACTATGGTTCCTGTCCAAGGTACTGTCACAGACCATGGTTCCTGTCCAAGTTACTGTCACAGACCATGGTTCCTGTCCAAGTTACTGTCACAGACTATGGTTCCTGTCCAAGGTACTGTCACAGACATTGGTTCCTGTCCATGTTACTGTCACAGACTATGGTTCCTGTCCAAGGTACTGTCACAGACTATGGTTCCTGTCCAAGGTACTGTCACAGACATTGGTTCCTGTCCACGTTCCTGTCACAGACTATGGTTCCTGTCCAAGTTACTGTCACAGACTATGGTTGCTGTCCAAGTTACTGTCACAGACTATGGTTCCTGTCCAAGTTACTGTCACAGACCATGGTTCCTGTCCAAGTTACTGTCACAGACCATGGTCCCTGTCCAAGTTACTGTCACAGACCATGGTTCCTGTCCAAGTTACTGTCACAGACCATGGTTCCTGTACAAGTTACTGTCACAGACCATGGTTCCTGTCCAAGTTACTGTCACAGACCATGGTTCCTGTCCAAGGTACTGTCACAGACCATGGTTCCTGTCCAAGGTACTGTCACAGACTATGGTTCCTGTCCAAGTTACTGTCACAGACCATGGTTCCTGTCCAAGTTACTGTCACAGACTATGGTTCCTGTCCAAGTTACTGTCACAGACTATGGTTCCTGTCCAAGTTACTGTCACAGACTATGGTTCCTGTCCAAGTTACTGTCACAGACCATGGTTCCTGTCCAAGGTACTGTCACAGACCATGGTTCCTGTCTGTCACAGACCATGGTTCCTGTCCATTGTGGATGAGTGTAGGGACTGAGTTTACTAATGTAAAAGTCTAATTACTGTAGGACATGATTCCCTATATGAATATCTGGGTTGGAATGAGATTTAGAAAATGTACAAAGTGAAATCTACTTCAATGACAACTGGAGCCATCTAAATGTTTTTTATTTATTTGTTATGTTTTATTGAACCTTTATTTAACTAGGCAAGTCAGTTAAGAACACATTCTCATTTACAATAAGATACTAATTATTTTAGCAAAAAAAATTATCGTTAATTTACAATCTGTAGAAATGAGAAACTATGAGAATAGAAAGGTTCAGTACTTTTGTGAAGCATCACAGCACAGTAGAAACATGTATGGCAAATAGAAATCCAAAATGGATGGAAGGGTGGGACTGGATGGTGTTGAGAGAAAGATGGGAGGGGTTGAATGGAGCTGAAGGGTGGGACTGGATGGTGTTGAGAGAAAGATGGGAGGGGTTGAATGGAGCTGAAGGGGGACTGGATGGGAGGGGTTGAATGGAGCTGAAGGGTGGGACTGGATGGTGTTGAGAGAAAGATGGGAGGGGTTGAATGGAGCTGAAGGGTGGGACTGGATGGTGTTAAGAGATAGATGGGAGGGGCTGAATGGAGCTGAAGGGTGGGACTAATAACAACAAGATAACCAATGTAAAACATACAGGGTCTGTCAAATGTATATAGGTTCAGAACGTTTGCTGGACGTAGAAGCCTAAGTGTTGTTGTTTATTAGCTTACTCCAATTGGGGGAGGGGTGGTAGGGTTTGGGGAATAATACAGATATATTCGGTAGGGTTTGGGGAATAATACAGATATATTCGGTAGGGTTTGGGGAATAATACAGATATATTCGGTAGGGTTTGGGGAATAATACAGATATATTCGGTAGGGTTTGGGGAATAATACAGATATATTCGGTAGGGTTTGGGGAATAATAAAGATATATTCAAGAAAAGAAAGTGTGTATGTATATATATGGGTATGTGTGTGTATATATATGGGTATGTGTGTGTATATATATGGGTATGTATGTGTGTGTATATATATATATATGGGTATGTGTGTATATATATGGGTGTGTGTGTATATATATGGGTATGTGTATGTATATATATGGGTATGTGTATGTATATATATATATATGGGTATGTGTATGTATATATATGGGTATGTGTGTGTATATATATGGGTATGTGTATATATATATATGGGTATGTGTATGTATATATATGGGTATGTGTATGTATATATATGGGTATGTGTATGTATATATATGGGTATGTGTATGTATATATATGGGTATGTATATATATTGGTATGTGTGTGTATATATATGGGTATGTATATATATGGGTATGTGTGTGTATATATATGGGTATGTGTGTGTATATATATGGGTATGTGTATGTATATATATTGGTATGTGTGTGTATATATATGGGTATGTATATATATGGGTATGTGTGTGTATATATATTGGTATGTGTGTGTATATATATGGGTATGTATATATATGGGTATGTGTGTGTATATATATGGGTACGTGTGTGTATATATATGGGTATGTGTATGTATATATATGGGTATGTGTATGTATATATATGGGTATGTGTGTGTATATATATGGGTATGTGTGTGTATATATATGGGTATGTGTGTGTATATATATGGGTATGTGTATGTATATATAGCACACATACATATAGCACACATACACACATGTATTTCTAGCACACCATTCCAGATTAGTCTGCACACTTTGAAATGTTGAATGGCATTTCTAGTTTACAGTAGCGTGCAGAAGAATAAGGAGAATAATGCGTTGCAAGTCCCACCTAACTATGAAGTTGTCTACTTGTCATTGACCTCATCTATTGATTGCATTGTTTGAACAGAGTTAATTAAAAACATGAATGGAATCATTCTTCTAAAATTGTCTGGCTAGCTAACAAACACAAAGGTCAAATTCATTGTTATCACAAATGTTTTATCACAGCACTGGTAAATTACTGGTTGACCAACTCCCTGAACAAAATGGTTTACATCCAGTCATAACAAGGTTCATGACCCTTCTAGTATTCTAATTCCAAATGTTCTGTTTGGGGATGACCATGCGCTGCATGCCGGGATACATCTCCGTGTTGACACAAAATGGTCGAGTATATTTTGTGACCTGGGAGTTTAGCAGGCCTAAAAACCAAACTTGTATCGTATTATTTGGCACGCAGAACATCCATTGGAATAGTATATAGTAAGTGCCGAATATAGTGTTCTAGGAAGGACACGTGAGAGCAAGACTGTCGAAGGAAAGCTGATTTGGCCACAAACAGAAAGTCCGCCCCTGAATGACTCGGCTACCGCTCACAGGTCGGTAGTATACCAAATCTATCTAACGCTAGCTAGCTAACACCGGGGATACCGGGATTGGACTGCAATTTACTGTCCGAGGTGATTCCGTAAACAGCGTGGAAAAACATCTCCAAAATATTCATACACGTTTGCAGTGATTTGACTTTTTTCTTATTTTTTTAAACTCCGTGTCCACCCTCCAGTTGTTGACATGTCCAGTTTGACATAATATGGGTTTCACTTCGATTGAACTAGAATCATCTAGCTTCTTCTCAACTCGCTGCTGCTGTGGTGACAGTTCAGGGGCCCGTTTGATGTGAACTAACGTCCGACTAGCTTGTGTTTGTCAACAATGTAACAATGTCGCAACATTGTACTCATTACGCCGATACTGTCGCAACATTGTACTCATTACGCCGATACTGTCGCAACATTGTACTCATTACGCCGATACTGTCGCAACATTGTACTCATTACGCCGATACTGTTGCAACATTGTACTCATTACGCCGATACTGATTGTACTCATTACGCATACTGACAACATGACATGTAACCAGAGGTGTAATCATTACGCCGATACCGTTGCAAAGCATTTTGGCAACAGAAACCGTTTTAGTCTAAATGGGAAACGCGAACGAGAGTTTCCATTGGACAAATTCCCCAGTAGGTCCCTCCCCGTGTCGTTCCGTTAGCTTCCGTTTTGGTTCTTAAAACGGTAAACGGTTTCTGTAATGAATACACCCCAACCTAAATAAAATAATGTTGCAACAATTGTAATGAGTTTGTTGACATCCGGGTGCTGTAGAATACTATCTTCCATGTAAGCACGAACCATATTCTGAATGACGAAGCAAAATACTCACTATGTCGAAGGAAGCACATGAATATGAGGTAGTTGAACTGTATACCTGTTTTAATTTTCTGTCTTTTTCATGACTTATTATTCCCGACTAATTACGGACGTTTATTTTGGAAAGCCTAATATAAAGATGATCCTCGGAAAGGTTAGTTCTCTAACTTCCTCCCATCTCGTCCGTTTCAGAGTCCAGTTACCTACATCACAGAGCACACTAAACCAAGCCGAATGTAAGTGGCAGGTACAGGCATGTTACTACTACTACTAATGCCCCATATTTCCATGAGACACCTCATTTGGCACACAGTTTTTTGAAAACAATTGTTCTGCAATTCCTATTTGGACTGAACATGTATTGTGAAATATCTGATATGACATTGTGATGTGAGGATAGATATTATCATTCTGATATGTGAGGATAGATATTATCATTCTGATATGACATAGATATTATCATTCTGATATGACATTGGATGTAGATATTATCATTCTGATATGACATTGTGATGTAAGGATAGATATTATCATTCTGATATGACATTGTGATGAGGATAGATATTATCATTCTGATATATATTGTGATGGATAGATATTATCATTCTGATATGACATTGTGATGTAAGGATAGATATTATCATTCTGATATATTATCATTCTGATATGTATATAGATATTATCATTCTGATATATATTGTGATGTAAGGATAGATATTATCATTCTGATATGACATTGTGATGTAAGGATAGATATTATCTGATTCTTGTGATATATTATCATTCTGATATGACATTGATGATGTAAGGATAGATATTATCATTCTGATATATAAGGATAGATATTATCATTCTGATTCTGATATATATCATTCTGATATATAAGGATAGATATTATCATTCTGATATGACATTGTGATGTAAGGATAGATATTATCATTCTGATATATAAGGATAGATATTATCATTCTGATATATATAGATATTATCATTCTGATATGACATTGAGATGTGAGGATAGATATTATCATTCTGATATGACATTGTGATGTGATGTAGGATAGATATTATCATTCTGATATGACATTGTGATGTGAGGATAGATATTATCATTCTGATATGACATTGTGATGTAAGGATAGATATTATCATTCTGATATGACATTGTGATGTGAGGATAGATATTATCATTCTGATATGACATTGTGATGTGAGGATAGATATTATCATTCTGATATGACATTGTGATGTAAGGATAGATATTATCATTCTGATATGACATTGTGATGTAAGGATAGATATTATCATTCTGATATGACATTGTGATGTAAGGATAGATATTATCATTCTGATATGACATTGTGATGTAAGGATAGATATTATCATTCTGATATGACATTGTGATGTAAGGATAGATATTATCATTCTGATATGACATTGTGATGTAAGGATAGATATTATCATTCTGATATATTGTGATGTAAGAGGATAGTGAGGATAGATATTATCATTCTGATATGACATTGTGATGTAAGGATAGATATTATCATTCTGATATATAAGGATAGATATTATCATTCTGATATGTGAGGATAGATATTATCATTCTGATATGTGAGGATAGATATTATCATTCTGATATGTGAGGATAGATATTATCATTCTGATATGACATTGTGATGTAAGGATAGATATTATCATTCTGATATGTGAGGATAGATATTATCATTCTGATATGACATTGTGATGTGAGGATAGATATTATCATTCTGATATGACATTGTGATGTGAGGATAGATATTATCATTCTGATATGACATTGTGATGTAAGGATAGATATTATCATTCTGATATATAAGGATAGATATTATCATTCTGATATGTGAGGATAGATATTATCATTCTGATATGACATTGTGATGTGAGGATAGATATTATCATTCTGATATGTAAGGATAGATATTATCATTCTGATATATAAGGATAGATATTATCATTCTGATATATAGATATTATCATTCTGATAGATATTATCATTCATTCTGATATATAATGAGGATAGATATTATCATTCTGATATGATATTATCATTCTGATATGGATAGATATTATCATTCTGATATGACATTGTGATGTAAGGATAGATATTATCATTCTGATATGACATTGGATGTGAGGATAGATATTATCATTCTGATATATAAGGATAGATATTATCATTCTGATATGACATTGAGATAGATATATTATCATTCTGATATGACATTGTGATGTAATAGATATTATCATTCTGATATGACATTGTGATGTGAGGATAGATATTATCATTCTGATATGACATTGTGATGTGAGGATAGATATTATCATTCTGATATGACATTGTGATGTAAGGATAGATATTATCATTCTGATATGACATTCTGATATATAGGATAGATATTATCATTCTGATATGACATTGTGATGTGAGGATAGATATTATCATTCTGATATATACATTGGATAGATATTATCATTCTGATATGACATTCTGATATATAAGGATAGATATTATCATTCTGATATGACATTGTGATGTGAGGATAGATATTATCATTCTGATATATATAGATATTATCATAAGGATAGATATTATCATTCTGATATATTGTGATGTGAGGATAGATATTATCATTCTGATATGTGAGGATAGATATTATCATTCTGATATGACATTGTGATGTAAGGATAGATATTATCATTCTGACATGACGTTGTGATGTAAGGATAGATATTATCATTAGATAATATGGATCCATTTGCAACATTGGAGCCAAATCATGGGCCTGCTACATTTTCCTCCAAATGCATGCAATGCTGTGACTAACTTACGATTAGTACATTTAGCATAACTGTTGCATCGCTAGTTTATTCTGACTGTTATGATTTTTTTTTGTGCTTTTTAAATAACATTGTATCTTCTATGTGTGATTTGTTAGTCATGTGATGAGCAAGCTTCATTTTCAATGGTCATCGTACTAAAACCTTGTCACTTCCTGTTTGAATGTCACTTCCTGTTTGAACAGGAAGAGAGCGGCTGCAAAGCATCTAATTGAGTGCTACTTTGGCCAGTTAACAGAGGGCTGTGGAAATGGGGCCTGCACGAATGAGTTCTGTGCTTCGTGTCTTGGTTTTCAACCGCTGGATCACAACGCGGCGGCCATCAGAGCCCTGGAGCTCTATAAAATGAATGCCAAACTGTGTGGTCGTCACTCTGCTGCCTTCCCTGACAACAGCAGTGCCAAAGAAACCCACCCTACCTTATTGGGCGACCGTCACGGGAAGATGCCAGACCACGAAGACAACCTGTTTCCTCCTAGGGAAGACTTCAGAGGTAAACACAATACTTTGGACAGGCCCAAAATGGCACCCTGTATAGTGCACTGCCCTGTGTGACCTTTTTCCTCCAGAGAATCAAATGGTTGTTCATGTATTCATTTTGAGAGAGAATCAAATGGTTGCCCATGTATTCATTTTAGAGAGAATCAAATGGTTGCCCATGTATTCATTATAGAGAGAATCAAATGGTTGCTCATGCATTCATTTTAGAGAGAATCAAATGGTTGCCCATGTATTCATTATAGAGATAATCAAATGGTTGCTCATGCATTCATTTTAGAGAGAATCAAATGGTTGCCCATGTATTCATTATAGAGAGAATCAAATGGTTGCTCATGCATTCATTTTAGAGAGAATCAAATGGTTGCCCATGCATTCATTTTAGAGAGAATCAAATGGTTGCCCATGTATTCATTTTAGAGAGAATCAAATGGTTGCCCATGCATTCATTTTTAGAGAGAATCAAATGGTTGCCCATGTATTCATTTAGAGAGAATCAAATGGTTGCCCATGTATTCATTTAGAGAGAATCAAATGGTTGCCCATGTATTCATTTGAGAGAGAATCAAATGGTTGCTGATGCATTCATTTTAGAGAGAATCAAATGGTTGTCCATGCATTCATTTTAGAGAGAATCAAATGGTTGCCCATGTATTCATTTTAGAGAGAATCAAATGGTTGCACATGCATTCATTTTAGAGAGAATCAAATGGTTGCCCATGTATTCATTTAGAGAGAATCAAATGGTTGCCCATGTATTCATTTAGAGAGAATCAAATGGTTGCCCATGTATTCATTTGAGAGAGAATCAAATGGTTGCCCATGCATTCATTTGAGAGAGAATCAAATGGTTGCCCATGCATTCATTTGAGAGAGAATCAAATGGTTGCCCATGCATTCATTTTAGAGAGAATCAAATGGTTGCCCATGCATTCATTTGAGAGAGAATCAAATGGTTGCCCATGCATTCATTTTAGAGAGAATCAAATGGTTGCTGACGTATTCATTTTAGAGAGAATCAAATGGTTGCTGACGTATTCATTTTAGACAGAATCAAATAGTTGCTCATGTATTCATTTTAGAAAGAATCAAATGGTTGTTGACGTATTGATTTTAGAGAGAATCAAATGGTTGCTGACGTATTCATTTTAGAATCAAATGGTTGCCCATGCATTCATTTTAGAATCAAATGGTTGCCCATTTTAGAATCAAATGGTTGCTGATGTATTCATTTGAGAGAATCAAATGGTTGCCCATGTATTCATTTTAGAATCAAATGGTTGCTGACGTATTCATTTTAGAATCAAATGGTTGCCCATGCATTCATTTTAGAATCAAATGGTTGCCCATGTATTCATTTGAGAGAATCAAATGGTTGCTGATGTATTCATTTTAGAGAGAATCAAATGGTTGCCCATGTATTCATTTTAGAGAGAATCAAATGGTTGCCCATGTATTCATTTGAGAGAGAATCAAATGGTTCATTTTCCCTGTGATCTCTCTGTGTCCAGAGGTGCATTACCTGACCGAGGAGAAAGTCTATGAGATCCTGAGTATCTGTGAGGGGAAGAAGGACTACTCTCCTCTGATCCGAGTCATCGGGAGGATCTTCTCCAGCGCTGACGGGCTGGTGCAGAGCTTCAGGAAGGACAAGGAGCAGCACCCCAACACCAAGGAGCAGCACCCCAACACCAAGGAGCAGCACCCCAACACCAAGGAGCAGCACCCCAACACCAAGGAGCAGCGTAAGACCCACCAGGTCAAAGATGAGGACAAGGACGAGGACGACAAGGAGAGAACCACCGCCATGGAGCAGGAATCAGAGGCCTCGGCGTCCATGGAGGGAGCGACGGGATCGACGGAGAACAGACTGGGTCCTGTGGAGGTCTCAGTGGACATAGAAGCTGTGAGGAGAGTGTACGACAGACTCCTCTCCAACGAGAAGATGGAATCAGCCTTCCTCAACGCCCTGGTCTACCTAACTCCCAACGTAGAGCTGGATCTAACCTATCTAGACGTGTACGACACCAACCCAGACTACCTAAACATCTTCATCATCGTGATGGAGAACAGCAGCCTCCACAGCCCAGAGTACCTGGAGATGGCCATGCCTCTGTTCTGTAAGTGTATGAGTAAACTCCCTCTGCCTGCCCTGGCCAAGCTGACGCGCCTGTGGTCTCAGTACAGTGTAGAGCGCATCAGACGTATGATGGAGACCTTTCAGCAGCTCATCACCTACACGGTAACGTGACATTCTTTACCTGATTTTAAGCTTCTTTTTTTTTTTTTTCATTCATGTTCACAGTCGACCAGACTGAATTGTACAGAATGCACAGTTCCATGCTCAATATTCTCTATTCATTTTGTCATTGTCTACCTACCTAGAGTTTGATTCCTCTGTAATGAATAGTGCTAACTCAATCTAAACCAGAAGTGATTTGTCACATGCACAGGATACAGCAGGTGTAAACAGTACAGTGAAACGCTTAGCTGTTATACACATGTTTAAATGTATTATTCTCATTTATTAAGGTAATCAGCAACGAGTACGACAGCGACAGTCTGGTCAACGACGATGAGTGTGTGGTGGCTGCAGCCAAGTGTCTGAAGGTACTGATCTGTTCTGAAACTGATCTGATCTGAAACTGATCTGATCTGAAACTGATCTGAAACTGTTCTGATCTGAAACTGATCTGAAACTGTTCTGATCTGAAACTGATCTGATCTGAAACTGATCTGAAACTGATCTGAAACTGTTCTGATCTGAAACTGTTCTGATAGTAGAACCAAGGTCCGTTAGCAATACCTAGGAGTAGAACCAAGGTCCGTTAGCAATACCTAGGAGTAGAACCAAGGTCTGTTAGCAATACCTAGGAGTAGAACCAAGGTCCATTAGCATTATCTCGGAGTAGAACCAAGTTCCATTAGCATTATCTCGGAGTAGAACCAAGGCTGGGAGCAGAAGACTCTCGCCCCACAGCTATGGAACGACTTGCCCTGTCAGGTAAGAGGTACAGACACAGTCAAGGTTTTAACAATGATGTTACTGTCCTTTTAATGAAAGATTTCTGTATTTTTTAAATATTTTTTTGTAGACTTTTAAAAAATTTGATTTAATTTGTATTTTCAAACAATAACAACCATACAAGAGACTACCACATCAATGACATCACACCTGCTCAGACCCACATGTTCTCACTGCTACCGCGCACATCAATGACATCACACCTGCTCAGACCCACATGTTCTCACTGCTACCGCGCACATCAATGACATCACACCTGCCCAGACCCACATGTTCTCACTGCTACCGCGCACATCAATGACATCACACCTGCTCAGACCCACATGTTCTCACTGCTACCGCGCACATCAATGACATCACACCTGCTCAGACCCACATGTTCTCACTGCTACCGCGCACATCAATGACATCACACCTGCTCAGACTCCACATGTTCTCACTGCTACCGCGCACATCAATGACATCACACCTGCTCAGACCCACATGTTCTCACTGCTACCGCGCACATCAATGACATCACACCTGCTCAGACCCACATGTTCTCACTGCTACCGCGCACATCAATGACATCACACCTGCTCAGACCCACATGTTCTCACTGCTACCGCGCACATCAATGACATCACACCTGCTCAGACCCACATGTTCTCACTGCTACCGCGCACATCAATGACATCACACCTGCTCAGACCCACATGTTCTCACTGCTACCGCGCACATCAATGACATCACACCTGCTCAGACCCACATGTTCTCACTGCTACCGCGCACATCAATGACATCACACCTGCTCAGACCCACATGTTCTCACTGCTACCGCGCACATCAATGACATCACACCTGCTCAGACTCCACATGTTCTCACTGCTACCGCGCACATCAATGACATCACACCTGCCCAGACCCACATGTTCTCACTGCTACCGCGCACATCAATGACATCACACCTGCTCAGACCCACATGTTCTCACTGCTACCGCGCACATCAATGACATCACACCTGCTCAGACCCACATGTTCTCACTGCTACCGCGCATCAATGACATCACACCTGCTCAGACCCACATGTTCTCACTGCTACCGCGCACATCAATGACATCACACCTGCTCAGACCCACATGTTCTCACTGCTACCGCGCACATCAATGACATCACACCTGCTCAGACCCACATGTTCTCACTGCTACCGCGCACATCAATGACATCACACCTGCCCAGACCCACATGTTCTCACTGCTACCGCGCACATCAATGACATCACACCTGCTCAGACCCACATGTTCTCACTGCTACCGCCTCTACATCAATGACATCACACCTGCTCAGACCCACATGTTCTCACTGCTACCGCGCACATCAATGACATCACACCTGCTCAGACCCACATGTTCTCACTGCTACCGCGCACATCAATGACATCACACCTGCCCAGACCCACATGTTCTCACTGCTACCGCGCACATCAATGACATCACACCTGCTCAGACCCACATGTTCTCACTGCTACCGCGCACATCAATGACATCACACCTGCTCAGACCCACATGTTCTCACTGCTACCGCGCACATCAATGACATCACACCTGCCCAGACCCACATGTTCTCACTGCTACCGCGCACATCAATGACATCACACCTGCCCAGACCCACATGTTCTCCACTGCTACCGCGCACATCAATGACATCACACCTGCTCAGACCCACATGTTCTCACTGCTACCGCGCACATCAATGACATCACACCTGCTCAGACCCACATGTTCTCACTGCTACCGCGCACATCAATGACATCACACCTGCTCAGACCCACATGTTCTCACTGCTACCGCGCACATCAATGACATCACACCTGCCCAGACCCACATGTTCTCACTGCTACCGCGCACATCAATGACATCACACCTGCTCAGACCCACATGTTCTCACTGCTACCACGCACATCAATGACATCACACCTGCTCAGACCCACATGTTCTCACTGCTACCGCACTAGCACATCAATGACATCACACCTGCCCAGACCCACATGTTCTCACTGCTACCGCGCACATCAATGACATCACACCTGCTCAGACCCACATGTTCTCACTGCTACCGCGCACATCAATGACATCACACCTGCTCAGACCCACATGTTCTCACTGCTACCGCGCACATCAATGACATCACACCTGCTCAGACCCACATGTTCTCACTGCTACCGCGCACATCAATGACATCACACCTGCCCAGACCCACATGTTCTCACTGCTACCGCGCACATCAATGACATCACACCTGCCCAGACCCACATGTTCTCACTGCTACCGCGCACATCAATGACATCACACCTGCCCAGACCCACATGTTCTCACTGCTACCACTAGCGCACATCAATGACATCACACCTGCTCAGACCCACATGTTCTCACTGCTACCGCGCACATCAATGACATCACACCTGCTCAGACCCACATGTTCTCACTGCTACCGCGCACATCAATGACATCACACCTGCTCAGACTCCACATGTTCTCACTGCTACCGCGCACATCAATGACATCACACCTGCCCAGAGTACTTTGTCAGCTCGGGGTTTGATCTTGCAACCTTTCGGTTACTAGCCCAACGCTCTACCCGCTAGGCTACCTGCCTCTAACCACTAGGCTACCTGCCTCTAACCACTAGGCTACCTGCCTCTAACCACTAGGCTACTTGCCTCTAACTACTAGGCTACTTGCCTCTAACCACTAGGCAACCTGCCTCTAACCACTAGGCTACGCTGCCGCCTCTACACTCTAACCACTAGGCTACGCTGCAGCCGCTATACTCTAACCACTAGCCTACGCCAGCCGCCTCTACACTCTAACCACTAGGCTATGCTGCTGCCTCCACACTCTAACCACTAGGCTACCTGCCGCCTCTACACTCTAACCACTAGGCTACCTGCCGCCTCTACACTCTAACCACTAGGCTATGCTGCTGCCTCTACACTCTAACCACTAGGCTACCCTACCTCCTCTACACTCTAACCACTAGGCTACCCTACCACCTCTACACTCTAACCACTAGGCTACCCTACCACCTCTACACTCTAACCACTAGGCTACCCTACCACCTCTACACTCTAACCACTAGGCTACCCTACCACCTCTACACTCTAACCACTAGGCTATGCTGCTGCCTCTACACTCTAACCACTAGGCTACCCTACCACCTCTACACTCTAACCACTAGGCTACCCTACCACCTCTACACTCTAACCACTAGGCTATGCTGCTGCCTCTACACTCTAACCACTAGGCTACCCTACCACCTCTACACTCTAACCACTAGGCTACCCTACCACCTCTACACTCTAACCACTAGGCTACCCTACCACCTCTACACTCTAACCACTAGGCTACCCTACCACCTCTACACTCTAACCACTAGGCTACCCTACCACCTCTACACTCTAACCACTAGGCTACCCTACCACCTCTACACTCTAACCACTAGGCTACCTGCCGCCTCTACACTCTAACCACTAGGCTACCCTACCACCTCTACACTCTAACCACTAGCCTACCCTACCACCTCTACACTCTAACCACTAGGCTACCCTGCCGCCTCTACACTCTAACCACTAGGCTACCCTACCACCTCTACACTCTAACCACTAGGCCACCCTACCACCTCTACACTCTAACCACTAGGCTACCTGCCGCCTCTACACTCTAACCACTAGGCTACCCTACCACCTCTACACTCTAACCACTAGCCTACCCTACCACCTCTACACTCTAACCACTAGGCTACCTGCCGCCTCTACACTCTAACCACTAGGCTACCCTACCACCTCTACACTCTAACCACTAGGCTACCCTACCACCTCTACACTCTAACCACTAGGCTACCCTGCCGCCTCTACACTCTAACCACTAGGCTACCCTACCACCTCTACACTCTAACCACTAGGCCACCCTACCACCTCTACACTCTAACCACTAGGCTATGCTGCTGCCTCTACACTCTAACCACTAGGCTACCCTACCACCTCTACACTCTAACCACTAGGCTACCCTACCACCTCTACACTCTAACCACTAGGCTACCCTACCACCTCTACACTCTAACCACTAGGCTACCCTACCACCTCTACACTCTAACCACTAGGCTACCCTACCACCTCTACACTCTAACCACTAGGCTACCCTACCACCTCTACACTCTAACCACTAGGCTACCCTACCACCTCTACACTCCACTAACCACTAGGCTACCTGCTGCCTCTACACTCTAACCACTAGGCTACCCTACCACCTCTACACTCTAACCACTAGCCTACCCTACCACCTCTACACTCTAACCACTAGGCTACCCTGCCGCCTCTACACTCTAACCACTAGGCTACCCTACCACCTCTACACTCTAACCACTAGGCCACCCTACCACCTCTACACTCTAACCACTAGGCTATGCTGCTGCCTCTACACTCTAACCACTAGGCTACCCTACCACCTCTACACTCTAACCACTAGGCTACCCTACCTCCTCTACACTCTAACCACTAGGCTACCCTACCTCCTCTACACTCTAACCACTAGGCTATGCTGCTGCCTCTACACTCTAACCACTAGGCTACCTACCACCTCTACACTCTAACCACTAGGCTACCCTACCACCTCTACACTCTAACCACTAGGCTATGCTGCTCACTGCTACCGCGCACATCAATGACATCACACCTGCCCAGAGTACTTTGTCAGCTCGGGGTTTGATCTTGCAACCTTTCGGTTACCCTAGCCCAACACTCTAACCACGCTAGGCTACCTGCACTCTAACCACTAGGCTACCTGCCTCTAACCAACCACTAGGCTACCTGCCTCTAACCACTAGGCTACTTGCCTCTAACTAACCACTAGGCTACTTGCCTCTAACCAACCACTAGGCTACCCTGCCACCTCTACACTCTAACCACTAGGCTACCTGCCACCTCTACACTCTAACCACTAGGCTACCCTGCCACCTCTACACTCTAACCACTAGGCTACCCAGCCACCTCTACACTCTAACCACTAGGCTATGCTGCTGCCTCTACACTCTAACCACTAGGCTACCTGCCGCCTCTACACTCTAACCACTAGGCTACCCTGCCGCCTCTACACTCTAACCACTAGGCTACCTGCCGCCTCTACACTCTAACCACTAGGCTATGCTGCTGCCTCTACACTCTAACCACTAGGCTACCCTACCACCTCTACACTCTAACCACTAGGCTACCCTACCAACTCTACACTCTAACCACTAGGCTACCCTACCACCTCTACACTCTAACCACTAGGCTACCCTACCACCTCTACACTCTAACCACTAGGCTACCCTACCACCTCTACACTCTAACCACTAGGCTATGCTGCTGCCTCTACACTCTAACCACTAGGCTACCCTACCACCTCTACACTCTAACCACTAGGCTACCCTACCACCTCTACACTCTAACCACTAGGCTATGCTGCTGCCTCTACACTCTAACCACTAGGCTATGCTGCCACCTCTACACTCTAACCACTAGGCTATGCTGCTGCCTCTACACTCTAACCACTAGGCTATGCTGCCGCCTCTACACTCTAACCACTAGGCTACCCTACCACCTCTACACTCTAACCACTAGGCTATGCTGCCACCTCTACACTCTAACCACTAGGCTATGCTGCCGCCTCTACACTCTAACCACTAGGCTATGCTGCCGCCTCTACACTCTAACCACTAGGCTACCTGCCACCTCTACACTCTAACCACTAGGCTACCCTACCACCTCTACACTCTAACCACTAGGCTACCCTACCACCTCTACACTCTAACCACTAGGCTACCCTGCCGCCTCTACACTCTAACCACTAGGCTACCCTACCACCTCTACACTCTAACCACTAGGCTACCCTACCACCTCTACACTCTAACCACTAGGCTATGCTGCTGCCTCTACACTCTAACCACTAGGCTACCTACCACCTCTACACTCTAACCACTAGGCTACCCTACCACCTCTACACTCTAACCACTAGGCTATGCTGCTGCCTCTACACTCTAACCACTAGGCTACCCTACCACCTCTACACTCTAACCACTAGGCTACCCTACCACCTCTACACTCTAACCACTAGGCTATGCTGCTGCTGCACTCTAACCACTAGGCTACCCTACCACCTCTACACTCTAACCACTAGGCTACCCTACCACCTCTACACTCTAACCACTAGGCTATGCTGCTGCCTCTACACTCTAACCACTAGGCTACCCTACCACCTCTACACTCTAACCACTAGGCTACCCTACCACCTCTACACTCTAACCACTAGGCTACCCTACCACCTCTACACTCTAACCACTAGGCTATGCTGCTGCCTCTACACTCTAACCACTAGGCTACCCTACCACCTCTACACTCTAACCACTAGGCTACCCTACCACCTCTACACTCTAACCACTAGGCTACCCTACCACCTCTACACTCTAACCAACCACTAGGCTACCCTACCACCTCCACTACACTCTAACCACTAGGCTACCCTACCACCTCTACACTCTAACCACTAGGCTACCCTACCACCTCTACACTCTAACCACTAGGCTACCCTACCACCTCTACACTCTAACCACTAGGCTACCCTACCACCTCTACACTCTAACCACTAGGCTACCCTACCACCTCTACACTCTAACCACTAGGCTACCCTACCACCTCTACACTCTAACCACTAGGCTACCCTACCACCTCTACACTCTAACCACTAGGCTACCCTACCACCTCTACACTCTAACCACTAGGCTACCCTACCACCTCTACACTCTAACCACTAGGCTACGCTACCACCTCTACACTCTAACCACTAGGCTACCCTACCACCTCTACACTCTAACCACTAGGCTACCCTCTACACTCTAACCACTAGGCTAGGCCTCTACACTCTAACCTGCCCCTACCACCTCTACACTCTAACCACTAGCCTCTACACTCTAACCACTAGGCTACCCTACCACCTCTACACTCTAACCACTAGGCTACCCTACCACCTCTACACTCTAACCACTAGGCTACCCTACCACCTCTACACTCTAACCACTAGGCTACCCTGCCGCCTCTACACTCTAACCACTAGGCTACCCTACCACCTCTACACTCTAACCACTAGGCTACCCTACCACCTCTACACTCTAACCACTAGGCTATGCTGCTGCCTCTACACTCTAACCACTAGGCTACCTGCCACCTCTACACTCTAACCACTAGGCTACCCTACCACCTCTACACTCTAACCACTAGGCTACCCTACCACCTCTACACTCTAACCACTAGGCTACCCTGCCGCCTCTACACTCTAACCACTAGGCTACCCTACCACCTCTACACTCTAACCACTAGGCTACCCTACCACCTCTACACTCTAACCACTAGGCTACCCTGCCACCTCTACCTCTACACTCTAACCACCACTAGGCTACCCTACCACCTCTACACTCTAACCACTAGGCTACCCTACCACCTCTACACTCTAACCACTAGGCTATGCTGCTGCCTCTACACTCTAACCACTAGGCTACCCTACCACCTCTACACTCTAACCACTAGGCTACCCTACCACCTCTACACTCTAACCACTAGGCTATGCTGCTGCCTCTACACTCTAACCACTAGGCTACCCTACCACCTCTACACTCTAACCACTAGGCTACCCTACCACCTCTACACTCTAACCACTAGGCTACCTGCCACCTCTACACTCTAACCACTAGGCTACCCTACCACCTCTACACTCTAACCACTCTAACCACTAGGCTACCCTACCACCTCTACACTCTAACCACTAGGCTACGCTACCACCTCTACACTCTAACCACTAGGCTATGCTGCTGCCTCTACACTCTAACCACTAGGCTACCCTACCACCTCTACACTCTAACCACTAGGCTACCCTACCACCTCTACACTCTAACCACTAGGCTACCCTACCACCTCTACACTCTAACCACTAGGCTATGCTGCTGCCTCTACACTCTAACCACTAGGCTACCCTACCACCTCTACACTCTAACCACTAGGCTACCCTACCACCTCTACACTCTAACCACTAGGCTACCCTACCACCTCTACACTCTAACCACTAGGCTACCCTACCACCTCTACACTCTAACCACTAGGCTACCCTACCACCTCTACACTCTAACCACTAGGCTACCCTACCACCTCTACACTCTAACCACTAGGCTATGCTGCTGCCTCTACACTCTAACCACTAGGCTACCCTACCACCTCTACACTCTAACCACTAGGCTACCCTACCACCTCTACACTCTAACCACTAGGCTATGCTGCTGCCTCTACACTCTAACCACTAGGCTACCCTACCACCTCTACACTCTAACCACTAGGCTACCCTACCACCTCTACACTCTAACCACTAGGCTACCCTGCCGCCTCTACACTCTAACCACTAGGCTACCCTACCACCTCTACACTCTAACCACTAGGCCACCCTACCACCTCTACACTCTAACCACTAGGCTATGCTGCTGCCTCTACACTCTAACCACTAGGCTACCTGCCACCTCTACACTCTAACCACTAGGCTACCCTACCACCTCTACACTCTAACCACTAGGCTACCCTACCACCTCTACACTCTAACCACTAGGCTACCCTGCCGCCTCTACACTCTAACCACTAGGCTACCCTACCACCTCTACACTCTAACCACTAGGCTACCCTACCTCCTCTACACTCTAACCACTAGGCTATGCTGCTGCCTCTACACTCTAACCACTAGGCTACCTACCACCTCTACACTCTAACCACTAGGCTACCCTACCACCTCTACACTCTAACCACTAGGCTATGCTGCTGCCTCTACACTCTAACCACTAGGCTACCCTACCACCTCTACACTCTAACCACTAGGCTACCCTACCACCTCTACACTCTAACCACTAGGCTATGCTGCTGCCTCTACACTCTAACCACTAGGCTACCCTACCACCTCTACACTCTAACCACTAGGCTACCCTACCACCTCTACACTCTAACCACTAGGCTACCCTACCACCTCTACACTCTAACCACTAGGCTACCCTACCACCTCTACACTCTAACCACTAGGCTACCCTACCACCTCTACACTCTAACCACTAGGCTACCCTACCACCTCTACACTCTAACCACTAGGCTACGCTACCACCTCTACACTCTAACCACTAGGCTATGCTGCTGCCTCTACACTCTAACCACTAGGCTACCCTACCGCCTCTACACTCTAACCACTAGGCTACCCTACCACCTCTACACTCTAACCACTAGGCTATGCTGCTGCCTCTACACTCTAACCACTAGGCTACCCTACCACCTCTACACTCTAACCACTAGGCTACCCTACCACCTCTACACTCTAACCACTAGGCTACCCTACCACCTCTACACTCTAACCACTAGGCTACCCTGCCGCCTCTACACTCTAACCACTAGGCTACCCTACCACCTCTACACTCTAACCACTAGGCTACCCTACCACCTCTACACTCTAACCACTAGGCTATGCTGCTGCCTCTACACTCTAACCACTAGGCTACCCTACCACCTCTACACTCTAACCACTAGGCTACCCTACCTCCTCTACACTCTAACCACTAGGCTACCTACCACCTCTACACTCTAACCACTAGGCTACCCTACCACCTCTACACTCTAACCACTAGGCTATGCTGCTGCCTCTACACTCTAACCACTAGGCTACCCTACCACCTCTACACTCTAACCACTAGGCTACGCTACCACCTCTACACTCTAACCACTAGGCTACCCTACCACCTCTACACTCTAACCACTAGGCTACCCTACCACCTCTACACTCTAACCACTAGGCTACCCTACCACCTCTACACTCTAACCACTAGGCTACCCTACCACCTCTACACTCTAACCACTAGGCTACCCTACCACCTCTACACTCTAACCACTAGGCTACCCTACCACCTCTACACTCTAACCACTAGGCTACCTGCCGCCTCTACACTCTAACCACTAGGCTACCTGCCACCTCTACACTCTAACCACTAGGCTACCCTACCACCTCTACACTCTAACCACTAGGCTACGCTGCCACCTCTACACTCTAACCACTAGGCTATGCTGCTGCCTCTACACTCTAACCACTAGGCTACCCTGCCTCCTCTACACTCTAACCACTAGGCTACCCTACCACCTCTACACTCTAACCACTAGGCTACCCTACCACCTCTACACTCTAACCACTAGGCTACCCTACCACCTCTACACTCTAACCACTAGGCTATGCTGCCACCTCTACACTCTAACCACTAGGCTATGCTGCCGCCTCTACACTCTAACCACTAGGCTATGCTGCCGCCTCTACACTCTAACCACTAGGCTACCTGCCACCTCTACACTCTAACCACTAGGCTACCTGCCACCTCTACACTCTAACCACTAGGCTATGCTGCCGCCTCTACACTCTAACCACTAGGCTACCCTACCACCTCTACACTCTAACCACTAGGCTACCCTACCACCTCTACACTCTAACCACTAGGCTACCTGCCACCTCTACACTCTAACCACTAGGCTACCCTACCACCTCTACACTCTAACCACTAGGCTATGCTGCCACCTCTACACTCTAACCACTAGGCTATGCTGCTGCCTCTACACTCTAACCACTAGGCTATGCTGCCACCTCTACACTCTAACCACTAGGCTACCCTGCTGCCTCTACACTCTAACCACTAGGCTATGCTGCTGCACGCGTAGTGATGGAGGATCATTTGCTTTCCAGTTTTTTTCAAAATCATTGACGAGAAAAGTGTGAGCCACCCGATTGGGTATCTGTCTTGAAAAAAAAAAAAATCTTGTTTTACTGTAAAGCGTTTTAATGCATGTTAAATAAAGTTTGATTTGTTTTTGAAGCTGGTGTTCTACGCCAACGTCCTGGGAGGAGACCTGGATACGGGTCACAATGAGGAGGAGGAGGAGCCTGCATCAGAGTCCAGCGAGCTCACCCTGCAGGAGCTCCTGGGGGAGGAGAGGAGTAACAAGAAGGGGCCCCGGGTCGACCCTTTGGAGAAGGTGAGACGACCTCAATGGAAATACATTGTTCTGGTTTCTGTGTTATCCACAATGTTTTAAATACAATATATTTCAAATCAAATCAATTGAAAAGGAGCTGGGCGTCAGGACCCTGGACTGCAGACGACCCCTCATCCCCTTCGAGGAGTTTGTCAACGAGCCGTTGAACGATGTTCTAGAGATGGACAAGGACTTCACCTTCTTCAAGGTGGACTCGGAGAGTAAGTTCTCCTTCCAGAGCTGTCCCTTCATCCTCAACGCCTGCACCAAGAGCCTGGGACTGTACTACGACAACCGCATCAGCATGTACAGCGAGAGGAGGATCACAGCGCTCTACAGCCTGGTACAAGGACAGCAGCTCAACCCATACCTCAGGCTCAAAGTACGACGAGACCACATCATCGACGACGCCCTCGTCAGGGTGAGTCACACACACACACACACGCACACACACACTTGTTGGTGTAATGTCGAAGGGGAACTGCACCTGCTGATTTGGCCTCGTTTTTTTTGTTGGGGGGCCTTGCTCCTTATTACGCGGCCATGACGGAAGCCAAAACGCGAGTTGGCTTGGGGGTGTGGTTTGATGTGGGTGTGTCCTTGCCACCACCAAGACACACCCCATCTGTCAGAACCTAGTCCGCAGCGGTTTCCTCTCCACTCAGTCACAACAAACCTCCTGCAGGTTGAGTTCAGTAACTACAGGCAGATGTACGGTGAGATGCCAGAGATCCAGTAGTGTACCCCCTCTAGCACCAGGGTTCAGAGTTCACTAACTACAGGCAGATGTACGGTGAAATGCCAGAGATCCAGTAGTGTACCCCCTCTAGCACCAGGGTTCAGAGTTCAGTAACTACAGGCAGATGCACGGTGAGATGCCAGAGATCCAGTAGTGTACCCCCTCTAGCACCAGGGTTCAGAGTTCAGTAACTACAGGCAGATGCACGGTGAGATGCCAGAGATCCAGTAGTGTACCCCCTCTAGCACCAGGGTTCAGAGTTCACTAACTACAGGCAGATGCACGGTGAAATGCCAGAGATCCAGTAGTGTACCCCCTCTAGCACCAGGGTTCAGAGTTCACTAACTACAGGCAGATGCACGGTGAAATGCCAGAGATCCAGTAGTGTACCCCCTCTAGCACCAGGGTTCAGAGTTCACTAACTACAGGCAGATGCACGGTGAAATGCCAGAGATCCAGTAGTGTACCCCCTCTAGCACCAGGGTTCAGAGTTCACTAACTACAGGCAGATGTACGGTGAGATGCCAGAGATCCAGTAGTGTACCCCCTCTAGCACCAGGGTTCAGAGTTCAGTAACTACAGGCAGATGCACGGTGAGATGCCAGAGATCCAGTAGTGTACCCCCTCTAGCACCAGGGTTCAGAGTTCAGTAACTACAGGCAGATGCACGGTGAGATGCCAGAGATCCAGTAGTGTACCCCCTCTAGCACCAGGGTTCAGAGTTCAGTAACTACAGGCAGATGTACGGTGAGATGCCAGAGATCCAGTAGTGTACCCCCTCTAGCACCAGGGTTCAGAGTTCACTAACTACAGGCAGATGCACGGTGAGATGCCAGAGATCCAGTAGTGTACCCCCTCTAGCACCAGGGTTCAGAGTTCAGTAACTACAGGCAGATGCACGGTGAAATGCCAGAGATCCAGTAGTGTACCCCCTCTAGCACCAGGGTTCAGAGTTCACTAACTACAGGCAGATGTACGGTGAGATGCCAGAGATCCAGTAGTGTACCCCCTCTAGCACCAGGGTTCAGAGTTCAGTAACTACAGGCAGATGCACGGTGAAATGCCAGAGATCCAGTAGTGTACCCCCTCTAGCACCAGGGTTCAGAGTTCAGTAACTACAGGCAGATGTACGGTGAGATGCCAGAGATCCAGTAGTGTACCCCCTCTAGCACCAGGGTTCAGAGTTCAGTAACTACAGGCAGATGTACGGTGAGATGCCAGAGATCCAGTAGTGTACCCCCTCTAGCACCAGGGTTCAGAGTTCACTAACTACAGGCAGATGTACGGTGAGATGCCAGAGATCCAGTAGTGTACCCCCTCTAGCACCAGGGTTCAGAGTTCAGTAACTACAGGCAGATGTACGGTGAGATGCCAGAGATCCAGTAGTGTACCCCCTCTAGCACCAGGGTTCAGAGTTCAGTAACTACAGGCAGATGCACGGTGAGATGCCAGAGATCCAGTAGTGTACCCCCTCTAGCACCGGGGTTCAGAGTTCACTAACTACAGGCAGATGTACGGTGAGATGCCAGAGATCCAGTAGTGTACCCCCTCTAGCACCAGGGTTCAGAGTTCACTAACTACAGGCAGATGTACGGTGAGATGCCAGAGGAAGTGTTGAATTGGTCCGTCGTCTACAGAGTCATATGAGAAGAATTCCCTAAATGTATGTAGATATTATAAACTAAGTGTTTTGATAATGTAGGGTCCATGTAGAATAAACCATCCTTTACATAAAACCATAGAAGAAGTGTCAGTATCAAGCCTGTCTGTCAGAGTAAACCTCCCCATATTGACTGATCCTGGTCCAGAATACACAGGGTTTCTCCCTCCCCATATTGACTGATCCTGGTCCAGAATACACAGGGTTTCTCACTCCTCATATTGACTGATCCTGGTCCAGAATACACAGGGTTTCTCCCTCTTCATATTGACTGATCCTGGTCCAGAATATACAGGGTTCCTCCCTCCCCATATTGACTGATACCTGATCCTGGTCCAGAATACACAGGGTTTCTCACTCCTCATATTGACTGATACCTGATCCTGGTCCAGAATATACAGGGTTTCTCCCTCCCCATATTGACTGATCCTGGTCCAGAATACACAGGGTTTCTCCCTCCCCATATTGACTGATCCTGGTCCAGAATACACAGGGTTTCTCCCTCCCATATTGACTGATCCTGGTTCAGAATACACAGGGTTTCTCCCTCCCATATTGACTGATGCTGGTCCAGAATACACAGGGTTTCTCACTCCCCATATTGACTGATGCTGGTCCAGAATACACAGGGTTTCTCACTCCCCATATTGACTGATGCTGGTCCAGAATACACAGGGTTTCTCCCTCCCATATTGACTGATGCTGGTCCAGAATACACAGGGTTTCTTCCTCCTCATATTGACTGATACCTGATCCTGGTCCAGAATACACAGGGTTTCTCCCTCCCATATTGACTGATGCTGGTCCAGAATACACAGGGTTTCTCCCTCCTCATATTGATCCTGGTCCAGAATACACAGGGTTTCTCACTCCCCATATTGACTGATCCTGGTCCAGAATACACAGGGTTTCTCCCTCCTCATATTGACTGATCCTGGTCCAGAATACACAGGGTTTCTCACTCCTCATATTGACTGATCCTGGTCCAGAATACACAGGGTTTCTCCCTCCTCATATTGACTGATCCTGGTCCAGAATACACAAGGTTTCTCCCTCCTCATATTGACTGATCCGGGTCCAGAATACACAGGGTTTCTCCCTCCCCATATTGACTGATCCTGGTCCAGAATACATAGGGTTTCTCCCTCCTCATATTGACTGATCCTGGTCCAGAATACACAGGGTTTCTCCCTCCCATATTGACTGATACCTGATCCTGGTCCAGAATACACAGGGTTTCTCCCTCTTCATATTGACTGATACCTGATCCTGGTCCAGAATACACAGGGTTCCTCCCTCCCCATATTGACTGATCCTGGTTCAGAATACACAGGGTTCCTCCCTGGACTATAACAGGACATAATGAGGACTACATGTCTCTCTGCTGATAGGACTATAACAGGATATAATGAGGACTACATGTCTCTCTGCTGATAGGACTATAACAGAACATAATGAGGACTACATGTCTCTCTGCAATAGGACTATAACAGGATATAATGAGGACTACATGTCTCTCTGCTGATAGGACTACAACAGGATATAATGAGGACTACATGTCTCTCTGCTGATGGGACTATAACAGGATATAATGAGGACTACATGTCTCTCTGCTGATAGGAATATAACAGGACATAATGAGGACTACATGTCTCTCTGCTGATAGGAATATAACAGGATATAATGAGGACTACATGTCTCTCTGCTGATAGGACTATAACAGGATATAATGAGGACTACATGTCTCTCTGCTGATAGGACTATAACAGGATATAATGAGGACGACATGAAATACTGTACCTTCGTAGGATTCAGACCCATTGACGTAGGATTCAGACCCATTGACGTAGGATTCAGACCCATTGACGTAGGATTCAGACCCATTGACGTAGGATTCAGACCCATTGACGTAGGATTCAGACCCATTGACTAGCATTCAGACCCATTGACGTAGGATTCAGACCCATTGACGTAGGATTCAGACCCATTGACGTAGGATTCAGACCCATTGACGTAGGATTCAGACCCATTGACGTAGGATTCAGACCCATTGACGTAGGATTCAGACCCATTGACGTAGGATTCAGACCCATTGACTAGCATTCAGACCCATTGACGTAGGATTCAGACCCATTGACGTTTTCCACATTTTGTTAGTTTAGAGCCTTATTCTAAATTTGATTAAATCATTATTTCCCCCTGATCAATCTACACACATTACCCCAAAATGACAAAGCAAAACCCGTGTTTTAGACATTTTTGGTAATTTATTATCACATTTCCATAAATATTCAGACCCTTTACCAAGTACTTTGTTGAAGCACCTTTGGCAGCAATTACATTTAATTATTATTAATTACAATTATTCTCCCATCCTTCTCTGCAGATCCTCTCAAACCCTGTCAGGTTGGATTGGGACAGCTATTTGCTTCACAGCTATTTTTAAATCAAAATCAAATTTTATTTGTCACATACACATGGTTAGCAGAGTGTAGCGAGTGCAGCGAAATGCTTGTGCTTCTAGATCCGACCATGAAGTAATATCTAACAAGTAATCTAACAATTCCCCAACAACTACCTAATACACACAAATCTAAAGGGGTGAATGAGAATATGTACATATAAATATATGGATGAGCCTTAGGAAGTGCAACATAGCCAATATCCCACTGTATCTACAATAGGAGCTGAGTTTTAAAAAACTACAAGACTCAGATTTCCCACTTCCTGGTTGGATTTTTCTCAGGTTTTCGCCTGCCATCAGTTCTGTTATACTCACAGACATCATTAAAACAGTTTTAGAAACTTGAGTGTTTTCTATCCAATACTACTAATATGCATATATTAGCATCTGGGACAGAGTAGCAGGCAGTTTACTCTGGGCACCTTATTCATCCAAGCTACTCAATACTGCCCCCCTGTCACCAAGAAGTTAAGCACATAGTCTGCATCTCCTCAGTTGCAACACTCACTTCTGAGTTCCAAACTGCCTCTGGAATCAAACGTCAGCACAAGAACTGTTCAGTGCGAGCTTCATGAAATGGGTTTCCATGGCCAAGCAGCCGCACACAAACCAAAGATCACCGTGTGCAAATGCCATGCATCAGCTGGAGTGGTGTAAAGCTCGCCACCATTGGACTCTGGAGCAGTGGAAAAGCGTTCTCTGGAGTGATGAATCACGCTTCACCATCTGGCAGTCCGATGGAAGAATCTGGGTTTGAGGGATGCCGGGAGAACGCTACCTGCCCGAATGCACAGTGCCAACTGTAAAGTTTGGTGGAGGAGGAATAATGGTCTGGGGCTGTTTTTCATCGTTTGGACTAGGCCTCCCAGTGAAGGGAAATCTTAACACTACAGCATACAATTGCATTCTAGACGATTCTGTGCTTCCAACTTTGTGGCAACAGTTTGGGGAAGGCGCGTTCCTGTTTCAGCATGACAATGCCCCTGTGCACAAAGCGAGGTTCAAAAAAGAAATGGTTTGTCGAGATCGGTGTGGAAGAACTTGACTGGCCTGTTCAGAACCCTGACCTCATCGAACTCCTTTGGGGTGAATTGGAACGCCGACTGCGAGCCAGGACTAATCGCCCAACATCAGTGCCCGACCTCACTAATGCTCTTGTGGCTGAATGGAAGGAAGTCCCCTTAGCAATGTTCCAACATCTAGTGGAAAGCCTTCCCAGAAGAGTGGAGGCTGTTATAGCAGCAATGTTCCAACATCTAGTGGAAAGCCTTCCCAGAAGAGTGGAGGCTGTTATAGCTGTAAAGGGGGACCAACTCCATATTAATGCCTTCCCAGAATAATGGAGGCTGTTATAGCTGTAAAGGGGGGACCAACTCTATATTAATGCCCATGATTTTGGGATGAGATGTTGGACGAGCAGGTGTTCCACATACATTTGGTCATGTGGTGTATCTTGCTGTTTCTCCTAACCTGGTTTTCTGCGTCCTACAGTTGGAGATGATCGCCATGGAGAACCCAGCGGACCTGAGGAAGCAGCTGTTTGTAGAGTTTGAAGGAGAGCAGGGCGTCGACGAGGGAGGAGTGTCTAAAGAGTTTTTCCAGCTCGTCCTCGAGGAGATGTTCAATCCTGATATTGGTAAGATGTTCTTCTACTTTAACATTTTTGAAGATTAGGACAAAACATGTTTACGACACGTCTCACTGAGGTGTTTATTAGTATTATTTATTCATCAGCAAACGGTCCAACTGTCCTCATGGTGTTTTTATTTTTATTTATTTTTTTAGACAGTCACTGTAATATAGATTTTAATGGGTCCCTGGATAGACAGACGGAGAAGAGAGGAGAGGAGAGGAGAGGGGAGGAGAGAGAGGAGAGACCGTAGCAAGTGTTACTGAGTGGACAATTTGTGGCTACATAAATAAAAACTAATGAATGAATGAAATGTGTTCCTTCCTTCAGGCATGTTTACGTACGACGAGTCCACCAAGCTGTTCTGGTTCAACCCGCCCTCTCTGGAGAACGAGGCCCAGTTCACCCTGATAGGCATCGTCTTGGGCCTGGCCATCTACAACAACTGTATCCTGGATGTTCACTTTCCCATGGTGGTCTACAGGAAACTGATGGGGAAGAAAGGCACCTATCTGGACCTGACAGACTCACACCCGGTACTGGAACATATTTCAACGTGTTTCAATGTGATTTGTAATGTCGTGTTTAAACCTGTTACGATATAGTAAGTAGGCTTTGTGCCAGAACGTCTTCCGAGCTTCTCTAACAGTGGTGGAAATGGTGCCCAACTATTTGAGTAAAGGTTAAAAAAAAATACCTTCATAGAAAATGACTCGAGTAAAAGTCACCCAGTAAAACTTTACTTGAGTAAAAGAATTTGGTTTAAACTATACTTAAGTATTAAAAGCAAATCATTTCAAATTCCTTATATTAAGCATACCAGATGGCACCATTTTATTTGATTTATTTATGGAAAGCCACGGGCACACTCCCAACATTCGGACATAATTTAGAAAGGAAGCATGTGTGTTTAGTGAGTCCTCCAGATCAGAGGCAGTAGGGATGACCAGGGATGTTCTCTGTTTAGTGAGTCCTCCAGATCAGAGGCAGTAGGGATGACCAGGGATGTTCTCTGTTTAGTGAGTCCTCCAGATCAGAGGCAGTAGGGATGACCAGGGATGTTCTCTGTTTAGTGAGTCCTCCAGATCAGAGACAGTAGGGATGACCAGGGATGTTCTCTGTTTAGTGAGTCCTCCAGATCAGAGGCAGTAGAGATGACCAGGGATATTCTCTGTTTAGTTATTCCTCCAGATCAGAGGCAGTAGGGATGACCAGGGATGTTCTCTGTTTAGTGAGTCCTCCAGATCAGAGGCAGTAGTGATGACCAGGGATGTTCTCTGTTTAGTGAGTCCTCCAGATCAGAGGCAGTAGGGATGTTCTCTGTTTGGTGAGTCCTCCACATCAGAGGCAGTAGGGACGACCAGGGATGTTCTCTGTTTAGTGAGTCCTCCACATCAGAGGCAGTAGGGACGACCAGGGATGTTCTCTGTTTAGTGAGTCCTCCAGATCAGAGGTAGTAGGGATGACCAGGGATGTTCTCTGTTTAGTGAGTCCTCCAGATCAGAGGCAGTAGGGATGTTCTCTGTTTGGTGAGTCCTCCACATCAGAGGCAGTAGGGACGACCAGGGATGTTCTCTGTTTAGTGAGTCCTCCACATCAGAGGCAGTAGGGATGACCAGGGATGTTCTCTGTTTAGTGAGTCCTCCAGATCAGAGGTAGTAGGGATGACCAGGGATGTTCTCTGTTTAGTGAGTCCTCCAGATCAGAGGCAGTAGGGATGACCAGGGATGTTCTCTGTTTAGTGAGTCCTCCAGATCAGAGGCAGTAGGGATGACCAGGGATGTTCTCTGTTTAGTGAGTCCACCAGATCAGAGGCAGTAGGGATAACCAGGGATGTTCTCTGTTTAGTGAGTCCTCCAGATCAGAGGCAGTAGGGATAACCAGGGATATTCTCTGTTTAGTGAGTCCTCCAGATCAGAGGCAGTAGGGATGACCAGGGATATTCTCTGTTTAGTGAGTCCTCCAGATCAGAGGCAGTAGGGATGACCAGGGATGTTCTCTGTTTATGAGTCCTCCACATCAGAGGAAAGTAGGGATGACCAGGGATGTTCTCTGTTTAGTGAGTCCTCAGATCAGAGGCAGTAGGGATGACCAGGGATGTTTCTGTTTAGTGAGTCCACCAGATCAGAGGCAGTAGGGACGACCAGGGATGTTCTCTGTTTAGTGAGTCCTCCAGATCAGAGGCAGTAGGGACAAGACAGGGATGTTCTCTGTTTATGAGTCCCCAGATCAGAGGCAGTAGGGACGACCAGGGATTTTTTTTATGAGTCCTCCACATCAGAGGCAGTTTTTTTTTAAAGGGACGACCAGGGATGTTCTCTGTTTAGTGAGTCCTCCAGATCAGAATGTAGTAGGGATGACCAATGTTCTTGTTTAGTGAGTCCTCCAATCAGAGGCAGTAGGATGTTCTCTGTTTGGATGAGTCCTCCATACATCAGAGGCAGTAGGGATTCAGGGATGTTCTCTGTTTGGTGAGTCCTCCACATCAGAGGCACTAACATGACCAGGGATGTTCTCCATTTACTTTCCAGATCAGAGGTAGTAGGGATGACCAGGGATGTTCTCTGTTTAGTGAGTCCTCAGAGGCAGGGGATGACCAGGGATGTTCTCTGTTTAGTGAGTCCTCCAGATCAGAGGCAGTAGGGATGACCAGGGATGTTCTCTGTTTAGTGAGTCCACCAGACTCTGAGGAAGGGATAACGGGATGTTCTCTGTTTAGTGAGTCCTCCAGATCAGAGGCAGTAGGGATAACCAGGGATATTCTCTGTTTAGTGAGTCCTCCAGATCAGAGTAAATAGGGATGACAGGATATTCTCTGTTTAGTGAGTCCTCAGATCAGAAATAGGCAGTAGGGATGACCAGGGATGTTCTTGTTTAGTGAGTCCTCCAGATCAGAGGCAGTAGGGATGACCAGGGATGTTTCTCTGTTTAGTGAGTCCACCAGATCAGAGGCAGTAGGGACTGACCAGGGATGTTCTCTGTTTAGTGAGTCTCCAGATCAGAGGCAGTAGGACTACCAGGGATGTTCTCTGTTTAGTGAGTCCTCCAGATCAGAGGCAGTAGGGACGACCAGGATGTTCTCTGTTTAGTGAGTCCTCCAGATCAGAGGCAGTAGGGATGACCAGGGATATTCTCTGTTTAGTGAGTCCTCCAGATCAGAGGCAGTAGGGATGACCAGGATATTCTCTGTTTAGTGAGTCCTCCACATCAGAGGCACAGGGATGACCAGGGATGTTCTCTGTTTAGTGAGTCCTCACATCAGAGGCAGTAGGGATGACCAGGGATGTTCTCTGTTTAGTGAGTCCTCCAGATCAGAGGCAATAGGGATGACCAGGGATGTTCTCTGTTTAGTGAGTCCACAGATCAGAAGTAGGGATGACCAGGGATGTTCTCTGTTTAGTGAGTCCTCCAGATCAGAGGCAGTAGGACGACAGGGATGTTCTCTGTTTAGTGAGTCCTCCAGATCAGATGCAGTAGGGACAATAGACCAGGGATGTTCTCTGTTTATGAGTCCTCAAGATCAGAAAGTAGGGATGACCAGGGATGTTCTCTGTTTAATGAGTCCTCCAGATCAGAGGCATTAGGATGACCTGTTCTCTGTTTAGTGAGTCCACCAGATCAGAGATGAGGGATGACCAGGGATGTTCTCTGTTTAGTGAGTCCTCCAGATCAGAGGACAGTAGGGATGACCAGGGATGTTCTCTGTTTAGTGAGTCCACAGATCAGAGGCAGTAGTGAGATGACCAGGGATGTTCTCTGTTTAGTGAGTCCTCCACATCAGAAAGGGATGACCAGGGATGTTCTCTGTTTAGTGAGTCCTCCAGATCAGAGGCAGTAGGGATGACCAGGGATGTTCTCTGTTTAGTGAGTCCTCCAGATCAGAGGCAGTAGGGATGACCAGGGATGTTCTCTGTTTAGTGAGTCCTCCAGATCAGAGGCAGTAGGGATGACCAGATATGTTCTCTGTTTAGTGAGTCCTCCAGATCAGAAGGGATGACCAGGGATGTTCTGTTTAGTGAGTCCTCCAGATCAGAGGCAGTAGGGATGACCAGGGATGTTCTCTGTTTAGTGAGTCCTCCAGATCAGAGGCAGTAGGGATGACCAGGGATGTTCTCTGTTTAGTGAGTCCTCCAGATCAGTGACAGTAGGGATGACCAGGGATGTTCTCTGTTTAGTGAGTCCTCCAGATCAGAGGCAGTAGGGATGTTCTCTGTTTGGTGAGTCCTCCACATCAGAGGCAGTAGGGACGACCAGGGATGTTCTCTGTTTAGTGAGTCCTCCACATCAGAGGCAGTAGGGATGACCAGGGATGTTCTCTGTTTAGTGAGTCCTCCAGATCAGAGGTAGTAGGGATGACCAGGGATGTTCTCTGTTTAGTGAGTCCTCCAGATCAGAGGCAGTAGGGACGACCAGGGATATTCTCTGTTTAGTGAGTCCTCCAGATCAGAGGCAGTAGGGATGACCAGGGATATTTCGTTGATAAGTGCGTCAATTTGACTATTTTCCTGTCCTGCTAAGCATTCAAAGTGTAACGAGTACTTTTGGGTGTCGGGGGAAAATGTAAGGAGTAAAAAGTATAATATAATATATAATATATAATATATTTTCTCAAGGAAAGTAAAAGTAGTCAGAAATATAAATAGTAAAGTACAGATACCCGACTTAAGTTGTACTTTAAAGTATTTTTTACTTAAGTACTTTACACCACCGAGCGTGAGTAGCTTGATACACAAGTACAACCCTTGGACAAGACACTAGTCTTATCGCAGGGCCAATATGATATAGGCCGATGTCATTTTTTTTATAGAGTTGCCCATAAGTTGTTTTTTTTTAAAGAGGGGGAAAAAAGGAAGTCACTTTGTATAAAAAGCGTCTGCTAAATGTCATATGATAATAATATTATTATTAGGAATGGGCGTCTTTCCTTTTCAAAACGATTGGATACGTATCTAGATACATGGGCTCCGATACATACAGGAACATGTAGTGATTCAGTTTGATTTGGAAGAACGAATCGATGCACTAACATTATAGCATAAACGCATCCATTTACTTTTCTAAATTCAAAAGCTGCTGCTGATGGAAGTTCATGGGCTGGGCCTCTTTGAATTGGATCTCTCTGAGCTGACGTGTGTGTGTGTGTTATACCACCCTACACTCTGTTAGGAAGGGCAACGTTACCTTTTTAACCCCCCCCCCCCCCACACACACACACCTTTTAGATCTGAACACACCCACTAATATTTTTGCAGATTTAGTAAATACATGTTCAAACTCCACATGGCAGCACACTTTCATTAGAAATAGTAGAAGAAGAACATGGACTACTTCAAAATGGAGATGCCCATGCTCTCGCAGACGCCACAACAGGACAGATACAGCGTTGAGTCCTCTAACTATCTCTATGGTTCTCTATGGCCTCTAACTATCTCTATGTTTCTCTATGGCCTCTAACTATCTCTATGGTTCTCTATGGCCTCTAACTATCTCTATGGTTCTCTGCCAGGTTCTGTACCAGAGTCTGAAGGAGCTGCTGGACTACGAGGGGGATGTGGAGGAGGACATGATGATCACCTTCCAGATCTCACAGACTGACCTGTTTGGAGACCCCATCACTTATGACCTGAAGGAAAACGGGGACAAGATACCTGTTAATGAGGACAATAGAAAGGTGAGATACCTGACAATAGAAAGATGAGATACCTGACAATAGAAAGGTGAGATACCTGTTAATGGGGACAATAGAAAGGTGAGATACCTGTTAATGGGGACAATAGAAAGATGAGATACCTGTTAATGGGGACAATAGAAAGATGAGATACCTGTTAATGGGGACAATAGAAAGATGAGATACCTGTTAATGAGGACAATAGAAAGATGAGATACCTGTTAATGGGGACAATAGAAAGATGAGATACCTGACAATAGAAAGGTGAGATACCTGTTAATGGGGACAATAGAAAGGTGAGATACCTGTTAATGGGGACAATAGAAAGATGAGATACCTGTTAATGGGGACAATAGAAAGATGAGATACCTGTTAATGAGGACAATAGAAAGATGAGATACCTGACAATAGAAAGGTGAGATACCTGACAATAGAAAGATGAGATACCTGTTAATGGGGACAATAGAAAGGTGAGATACCTGTTAATGGGGACAATAGAAAGATGAGATACCTGTTAATGGGGACAATAGAAAGGTGAGATACCTGTTAATGGGGACAATAGAAAGGTGAGATACCTGTTAATGGGGACAATAGAAAAATGAGATACCTGTTAATGGGGACAATAGAAAAGTGAGATACCTGTTAATGGGGACAATAGAAAGGTGAGATACCTGTTAATGGGGACAATAGAAAGGTGAGATACCTGTTAATGGGGACAATAGAAAGGTGAGATACCTGTTAATGGGGACAATAGAAAGGTGAGATACCTGTTAATGGGGACAATAGAAAGGTGAGATACCTGTTAATGGGGACAATAGAAAGGTGAGATACCTGTTAATGCGGAACAATAGAAAGGTGAGATACCTGTTAATGGGGACAATAGAAAGGTGAGATACCTGTTAATGGGGACAATAGAAAGATGAGATACCTGACAATAGAAAGGTGAGATACCTGTTAATGGGGACAATAGAAAGGTGAGATACCTGTTAATGGGGACAATAGAAAGGTGAGATACCTGTTAATGCGGACAATAGAAAGATGAGATACCTGTTAATGGGGACAATAGAAAGATGAGATACCTGTTAATGGGGACAATAGAAAGATGAGATACCTGTTAATGGGGACAATAGAAAGGTGAGATACCTGTTAATGGGGACAATAGAAAGGTGAGATACCTGTTAATGGGGACAATAGAAAGGTGAGATACCTGTTAATGGGGACAATAGAAAGGTGAGATACCTGTTAATGGGGACAATAGAAAGGTGAGATACCTGTTAATGGGGACAATAGAAAGGTGAGATACCTGTTAATGGGGACAATAGAAAGGTGAGATACCTGTTAATGGGGACAATAGAAAGGTGAGATACCTGACAATAGAAAGGTGAGATACCTGACAATAGAAATATGAGATACCTGTTAATGAGGACAATAGAAAGGTGAGATACCTGTTAATGGGGACAATAGAAAGGTGAGATACCTGTTAATGGGGACAATAGAAAGATGAGATACCTGACAATAGAAAGGTGAGATACCTGACAATAGAAAGATGAGATACCTGTTAATGAGGACAATAGAAAGATGAGATACCTGTTAATGGGGACAATAGAAAGGTGAGATACCTGTTAATGGGGACAATAGAAAGGTGAGATACCTGACAATAGAAAGGTGAGATACCTGTTAATGGGGACAATAGAAAGGTGAGATACCTGTTAATGGGGACAATAGAAAGATGAGATACCTGTTAATGCGGACAATAGAAATATGAGATACCTGTTAATGTGGACAATAGAAAGGTGAGATACCTGTTAATGGGGACAATAGAAAGGTGAGATACCTGTTAATGGGGACAATAGAAAGATGAGATACCTGTTAATGCGGACAATAGAAAGATGAGATACCTGTTAATGGGGACAATAGAAAGGTGAGATACCTGTTAATGGGGACAATAGAAAGGTGAGATACCTGTTAATGGGGACAATAGAAAGGTGAGATACCTGTTAATGGGGACAATAGAAAGATGAGATACCTGTTAATGGGGACAATAGAAAGATGAGATACCTGTTAATGGGGACAATAGAAAGATGAGATACCTGTTAATGCGGACAATAGAAAAGGTGAGATACCTGTTAATGCGGACAATAGAAAGATGAGATACCTGTTAATGCGGACAATAGAAAGATGAGATACCTGTTAATGCGGACAATAGAAAGATGAGATACCTGTTAATGGGGACAATAGAAAGATGAGATACCTGTCTATGGGGACAATAGAAAGATGAGATACCTGTTAATGCACAGGACAATAGAAAGATGAGATACCTGTTAATGGGGACAATAGAAAGATGAGATACCTGTTAATCACAGGACAATGAAGATGAGATACCTGTTACCACTGAAGGGACAATCTATCAAAGACCACTGAAGATACCTGTTATCATGCAGGACAATGAAATCTAGTAAGATGACCACTGTTGTTGTCTAGTCTATCACAGGACCACTGGCTGAAGTATCTAGTCTATCACATGGCTACTTTGCTGAAGTATCTAGTCTATCACATGGCTACTTTGCTGAAGTATCTAGTCTATCACAGGACCACTGAAGTATCTAGTCTATCACAGGACCACTGAAGTATCTAGTCTATCACAGGACCACTGAAGTATCTAGTCTATCACAGGACCACTGAAGTATCTGGTCTATCACAGGACCACTGAAGTATCTAGTCTATCACAGGACCACTGAAGTATCTAGTCTATCACAGGACCACTGAAGTATCTAGTCTATCACAGGACCACTGAAGTATCTAGTCTATCACAGGACCACTGAAGTATCTAGTCTATCACAGGACCACTGAAGTATCTAGTGTATCACAGGACCACTGAAGTATCTAGTCTATCACAGGACCACTGAAGTATCTAGTGTATCACAGGACCACTGAAGTATCTAGTCTATCACAGGACCACTGAAGTATCTAGTCTATCACAGGACCACTGAAGTATCTAGTCTATCACAGGACCACTGAAGTATCTAGTCTATCACAGGACCACTGAAGTATCTAGTCTATCACAGGACCACTGAAGTATCTAGTCTATCACAGGACCACTGAAGTATCTAGTCTATCACAGGACTGAAGTGAATGATGACATTGTTTTGACTGTTTCCTATCTGTGATCTCCAGGAGTTTGTGTCTCTGTATAGTGATTACATACTTAATAAGAGTGTGAAGCGCCAGTTCAAAGCCTTCAGGAGGGGCTTCCAGATGGTCACCAACGAGTCGCCTCTCAAGTGTTTATTTAGACCTGAGGAGGTGGAGCTACTGATCTGTGGAAGCAGGGTAAGTAGGATTTTTCTTAGGAATTTCACTTTAAGCCTAAAAAACAGAAATAGGCATGAAGGCAGTGCCTCATAAAGTATTCTCACCCCTTGACTTTTTTCCACATTTTGTTGTTACATCCTGAACATAAAATGGATTATTACTGAGATTTGAAAAATAAAAAAATAAATAAATGTCACTGGCCTACACACAATACCCCATAATGTCAAAGTGCGAATTATTTTTTCCCGAAAATTTGTACAAATTAATAAAATATTTTTAAGCTGAAATGTCTTGAGTCAATAAGTATTCAAACCCTTTGTTATGGCAAGCCTAAATCATTTCAGGGAATTATTTTTGGCAATCGCGCTGAACGCATACAAACTGTTCCCAGATCGGTAGCTGCTTGGGAAGGGTGGGGGCGATGACGTCAAAGTTGACCCAACTTTTCTGTTGCCAACAGAGAGTTTGGGAGAATGGCTGCCCTGAGAGTTCTGCTTTACATACAGACATAATTTAAACGGTTTTAGAAACTTTAGAGTGTTTTCTATTCAATAATTATTATTATATGCATATATTAGCAATTTTGTGAAAAAATATTTTCAGTTTACTATGGGCACGCACTTCCTCCAAAGGGGGCAGTATTCAGCCCTAGTCTTAACTGGTTAACCCCCTTCCGGCACGGAAATCAAAATTAGCATAATAATAAAAAATCCCCGTAACAATCTGTCACTTTAAGCTATAGATATCTGTAACACTTCTGCGGGGAAAGGTAACCGAGCTAGAACAGCGTTTGTTAAGACCATGAGACGTCCCGAAAATCAGTCACAAACCTCCTGTAGTTTAATTTATTTTACCTTTATTTTACATTTATTTTACCTTTATTTGAACTTTATTTAACCAGACAAGTCAGTTAAGAACAAATTCTTATTTTCAATGACGGCCTAGGAACAGTGGGTTAACTGCCTGTTCAGGGGCAGAACGACAGATTTGTACCTTGTCAGCTCGGGGGTTTGAACTTGCAACCTTCCGGTTACTCGTCCAACGCTCTAACCACTAGGCTACCCTGCCGCCCCAGACCTGACTGCCCTTGACCAGCAGAAAAACATCCTGTGGCGTACTGCACTAGCATCGAATAGCCCCCGCAATATGCAACTTTTCAGGGCAGTTAGAAACCAATATACACAGGCAGTTAGGAAAGCAAAGGCTAGCTTTTTCAAACAGAAATTTGCATCCTGTAGCACAAATTCCAAAAGGTTCTGTGACACTGTAAAGTCCATGGAGAATAAGAGCACCTCCTCCCAGCTGCCCACTGCACTGAGGCTAGGTAACACTGTCACCACCGATAAATTCACAAATTGAGAATTTCAATAAGCATTTTTCTACGGCTGGCCATGCTTTCCACTTGGCTACCCCTACCCTGGTCGACAGCCCTGCACCTCCCACAGCAACTTGCCCAAGCCTCCCCATTTCTCCTTCACCCAAATCCAGATAGCGGATGATCTGAAATGGTTGCAAAATCTGGACCCCTACAAATCAGCTGGGCTAGACAATCTGGACCCCTACAAATCAGCTGGGCTAGACAATCTGGACCCCTACAAATCAGCTGGGCTAGACAATCTGGACCCCTACAAATCAGCTGGGCTAGACAATCTGGACCCCTACAAATCAGCTGGGCTAGACAATCTGGATCCTTTCTTTTTAAAATCATCTGCCGAAATTGTTGCAACCCCTATTACTAGCCTCTCTTTCGTATCATCTGAGATTCCCGAAAGATTGGAAAGCTGCCGTGGTCATCCTCCTCTTCAAAGTGGGAGACACTCTAGACCCAAACTGTTACAGACCTATATGTATCCTACCCTGCCTTTCTAAGGTATTTGAAAGACAAGTCAACACACAGATCACCGACCATTTTGAATCCCACCATACGTCCTCCGCTATGCAATCTGGTTTCCGAGTTGGTCTTGGGTGCTCCTCCGCTCAAGGTTAGATCCCTCACTTCCAAGGCAGTTATAGTCAATGAACTAATCCTGATCGTAATCTTGATGTGATTGGCCTGACTTAAACATGGCTTAAGGATAATGAATTTACTGTATTTAATGAGGCCTCTCCTTCTGGTTACACTAGTGACCATATCCCTAAAGGATATCATAACCGCCATCGATAAAATACAGTTCTGTGCAGCTGTTTTCATCAACCTGGCCAAGGCCTTCGACTCTGTCGATCACAGCATTCTTATCGGCAGACTCAACAGCCTTGGTTTCTCAATTGACTGCCTCGCCTAGTTCGCCAACTACTTCTCAGACAGAGTTCAGTGTGTCAAATCAATCCTTGACTTTGGGGACATCATTTACAAAATAGCCTCTAACACTCTACTCAGCAATTTGGATGCAGTCTATCACAGTGCCATCCGTTTTGTCACCAAAGCCCTGTATGCTCTCGTTGGCTGGCCCTAGCTTCATATTCATCGCCATCCCACTGGCTCCAGGTCATCTATAAGTCTTTGCTAGATAAAGCTCCGCCTTATCTCAACTCACTGGTCACCATAGCAGCACCCACCCGTAGCACGCGCTCCAGCAGGTATATTTCACTGGTCACCCCCAAAGCCAATTCCTCCTTTGGCTGCCTTTCCTTCCAGTTCTCTGCTGCCAATGACTGGAACAAATTGCAAAAATCACTGAAGCTGGAGACTCATATCTCCCTCACTAACTTCAAGCATCAGCTGTCAGAGCAGCTCACAGATCATTGCACCTGTACATAGCCCATCTGTAAGTAGGCCGTCCAACTACCTCATCCCCATATTGTTATTTATTTTTTGCTCCTTTGCACCCCAGTATCTCTACTTGCACATTCATCTTCTGCACATCTATCACTCCAGTGTTTAATTGCTAAATTGTAATTACTTCGCCACTGCGGCCTATTTATTTCCTTAATTTACCTTATCTTACTTCCCTGTCAGTGTATGTCAGAGCAAAAACCAAGCCATAAGGTCGAAGGAATTGTCCGTAGAGCTTCCCCAGATCTGTGTCGAGGCACAGATCTGGGGAAGGGTACCAAAACATTTCTGCAGCATTGATGGTCCACAAGAACACAGTGGCCTCCATCATTCTTAAATAGAAGAAGTTTGGAACCACCGAGACCCTTCCTATAGCTGGCCGCTGAGCAATCGAGGGAGAATGTCCTTGGTCAGGGAGGTGACCAACAACCCGATGGTCACTCTTGACAGAGCTCCAGAGTTCCTCTGTGGAGGTGGTAGAACCTTCCAGAAGGACTGCAGCACTCTACCAATCAGGCGTTTATGGTGGAATGGCCAGACGGAAGCCACTCCTCAGTAAAAAGCACATGACAGTCCGTTTGGAGTTTGCCAAAAGGCACCTAAAGGACTCTGACCATGACAAACAAGATTCTCTGTTCTGATGAAACCTTGGCTTGAATGCCAAGCATCACATCTGGGGGAAACCTGACACCATCCCTACGGTGAAGCATGGTGGCAGCATCATGCTGTGGGGGATGTTTTTTCAGTGGTGGGAACTGGGAGACTAGTCAGGATCGAAGGAAAGATGAACGTAACAATGTACAGAGAGATCCTTGATGAAAACCTGCACCAGAGCGCTCCGGACCTCAGACTGGGGCAAAGGTTCACCTTCCAACAGGACAATGACCCTAAGCACACAGCCAAGGCAGCGCAGTATTGGCTTCGGGGAAAGTCTCTGAATGTCCTTGAGTGGCCCAGACAGAGCCTGGACTTGAACCTGATCGAACATCTCTGGAGATACCTGAAAATAGCTGTGCAGCGACGCTCCCCATCCAACCTGGCAGAGCTTGAGAGGATCTGCAGAGAAGAATGGGAGAAACTACCCTAATATAGGTGTGCCAAGCTTGTAGCGTCACACCCAAGAAGACTGGGTGTAAGGCTGTAATGTAACAATGTGGAAAAAGTCAAGGGGTCTGAATACATTCTGATGCACTGTATATGGAGGCTAGTGACAATGAGGCGTTAAATGTCTTTCCTGATCTTCTATCTCTCAGATACAAGACAGACACTTCAGAACAAACTTCCGTTCGATATATATATTTTAAAATATTTTCTGTAGTGAATCTGTTATTCAATGTGTTTCTATGGGCAGAATTAGGTCAATCAAATAGCAAAATGATCCTTGGTGTGACCTTATTAAAACAATTCCGTATAGCTTAGTAGTATGAGGATGGATCAACAACACACAGGCTCCCGAGCGATCTAAGGCACTGCATCTCAGTGCTAGAGGCGTCACTTCAGACACCCTGGTTCGATTCTAGGCTGTATCACAACCATCCGTGATTGGGAGGCCCATAGGGCGGCGCACAATTGGCCCAGCGTTTCTGGGTTAGGGTTTGGCCGGGGTAGGCCGTCATTGTAAATAAGAATTTGTTCTTAACTGTCTTGCCTAGTTAAATAAAGGTTAAATAAAAACATTGTAGTTACTCCACACTACTAACCTAAATGACAGAGTGAAAAGGAAGCCTGTGCAGAATAAAAACATACATCCTGTTTACAACAAGGCACTAAAGTAATACTGCAAAAACATAAACACAAAGCAATTCACTTTTTATCTTGAATACAACACATTATTTGAATACAACACATTACTGAGTACCACTCTCCATATTTTCAACCATAGTGGTGGCTGCATCATGTTATGGGTATGCTTGTAATTGTTAAGGACTGGGGAGAAGAAAGTTAAGCTAAGCTTAGGGTAAAATCCTAGAGGAAAACCTGGTTCAGTCTGCTTTCCACCAGACACTGGGAGATGAATTCACCTTTCAGCAGGACATTAACCTGGTTCAGTCTGCTTTCCACCAGACACTGGGAGATGAATTCACCTTTCAGCAGGACAATAACCTGGTTCAGTCTGCTTTCCACCAGACACTGGGAGATGAATTCACCTTTCAGCGGGACATTAACCTGGTTCAGTCTGCTTTCCACCAGACACTAGGAGCTGAATTCACCTATTCAGCGGGACATTAACCTAAAACACAAGGCCAAATCTAAACTGGAGTTGCTTACCAAGAAAACAGTGAATGTTCCTGAGTGTCCAAGATAGTTTTGACATAAATCCGCTTGAAAATCTATAGCTAGACCTGAAAATGATTGTCTAGCAATGACGAACAACCAATTTGACAGAGCTTGAAGAATGTTGCACAATTCAGGTGTGGAACGCTCTTAGAGACTTACCCAGAAAGACTCGGCCACTATAATCACTGCCCAAGGTGATTCTAACATGTATTAACTCAGGGTGTTGAATACTTATCTAATCAAGATATATTATTCTTTTTTTTTTTTAAATTATAATTCTTTTTTTTTTTTTACAAATGTTATAATTTTTTCTTCCACTCTGACATTAGAGTATTTTGTGTCAATAAAATATGACAATTAAATCCATAGCTGCACTATTGTTTTCTACCTACCTTGTTTTTTGCCACCTGATGTAGCTTGATCTAACTGTCTCTTGTGTTCTTACCTCCTCAGAATTTGGACTTTCAAGCGCTTGAAGAAACGACAGAGTATGACGGAGGCTACAGCAAGGATTGTCGCATTATCACGTAAAAAAACATGTTTTTGATGTCATTTATTACCATGTTGTGACAATGATTTCTATACTTTTATACAAAGATCTCTTTCAATTTCTCTCTTGAATAATAGATCTGCATATATCACTTTCATTATATTATATATATATATATACATACAGTGGGGAGAACATGTATTTGATACACTGCCAATTTTGCAGGTTTTCCTACTTACAAAGCATGTGGAGGTCTGTAATTTTTTATCATAGGTACACTTCAACTGTGAGAGACGGAATCTAAAACTAAAATCCAGAAAATCACATTGTATGATTTTTAAGTAATTAATTTGCTTTTTTTTTTTTTATTTTTTTTTATAAGGTATCTGTGACCAACAGATGCATATCTGTATTCCCGGTCATGTCTAATCCATAGAGCCTAATTAATTTATTTCTGATTTCCTCATATGAGCTGCAACTCTGTAAAGTCTTTGAAATTGTTGCATTTATATTTTTGTTTCTGTGTATATATACACCATGACCAAGAGTCTGTGGACATCTGCTCGTCTAACATCTCATTCCAAAATCATGGACATTAATAAGGAGTTGGTCCCCCCCCTTTGCTGCGATAACAGCCTCCACTCTTCTGGGAAGGCTTTCCACTAGATGTTGGAACATTGCTGCTATAACAGCCTCCACTCTTCTGGGAAGGCTTTCCACTAGATGTTGGAACATTACTGCGATAACAGCCTCCACTCTTCTGGGAAGACTTTCCACTAGATGTTGGAACATTGCTGCTATAACAGCCTCCACTCTTCTGGGAAGGCTTTCCACTAGATGTTGGAACATTACTGCTATAACAGCCTCCACTCTTCTGGGAAGGCTTTCCACTAGATGTTGGAACATTACTGCTATAACAGCCTCCACTCTTCTGGGAAGGCTTTCCACTAGATGTTGGAACATTACTGCTATAACAGCCTCTACTCTTCTGGGAAGGCTTTCCACTAGATGTTGGAACATTGTTGCTATAACAGCCTCCACTCTTCTGGGAAGGCTTTCCACTAGATGTTGGAACATTGCTGCTATAACAGCCTCCACTCTTCTGGGAAGGCTCTCCACTAGATGTTGGAACATTGCTGCTATAACAGCCTCCACTCTTCTGGGAAGGCTTTCCACTAGATGTTGGAACATTACTGCTATAACAGCCTCCACTCTTCTGGGAAGGCTTTCCACTAGATGTTGGAACATTGCTGCTATAACAGCCTCCACTCTTCTGGGAAGGCTTTCCACTAGATGTTGGAACATTACTGCTATAACAGCCTCCACTCTTCTGGGAAGGCTTTCCACTAGATGTTGGAACATTGCTGCTATAACAGCCTCCACTCTTCTGGGAAGACTTTCCACTAGATGTTGGAACATTGCTGCTATAACAGCCTCCACTCTTCTGGGAAGGCTTTCCACTAGATGTTGGAACATTACTGCTATAACAGCCTCCACTCTTCTGGGAAGGCTTTCCACTAGATGTTGGAACATTACTGCGATAACAGCCTCCACTCTTCTGGGAAGACTTTCCACTAGATGTTGGAACATTGCTGCTATAACAGCCTCCACTCTTCTGGGAAGGCTTTCCACTAGATGTTGGAACATTACTGCTATAACAGCCTCCACTCTTCTGGGAAGGCTTTCCACTAGATGTTGGAACATTACTGCTATAACAGCCTCCACTCTTCTGGGAATGCTTTCCACTAGATGTTGGAACATTACTGCTATAACAGCCTCTACTCTTCTGGGAAGGCTTTCCACTAGATGTTGGAACATTGTTGCTATAACAGCCTCCACTCTTCTGGGAAGGCTTTCCACTAGATGTTGGAACATTGCTGCTATAACAGCCTCCACTCTTCTGGGAAGGCTTTCCACTAGATGTTGGAACATTACTGCTATAACAGCCTCCACTCTTCTGGGAAGGCTTTCCACTAGATGTTGGAACATTGCTGCTATAACAGCCTCCACTCTTCTGGGAAGACTTTCCACTAGATGTTGGAACATTGCTGCTATAACAGCCTCCACTCTTCTGGGAAGGCTTTCCACTAGATGTTGGAACATTGCTGCTATAACAGCCTCTACTCTTCTGGGAAGACTTTCCACTAGATGTTGGAACATTGCTGCTATAACAGCCTCTAAAGACTTTCCACTAGATGTTGGAACATTGCTGCTATAACAGCCTCCACTCTTCTGGGAAGACTTTCCACTAGATGTTGGAACATTGCTGCTATAACAGCCTCCACTCTTCTGGGAAGGCTTTCCACTAGATGTTGGAACATTACTGCTATAACAGCCTCCACTCTTCTGGGAAGGCTTTCCACTAGATGTTGGAACATTGCTGCTATAACAGCCTCCACTCTTCTGGGAAGGCTTTCCACTAGATGTTGGAACATTACTGCTATAACAGCCTCCACTCTTCTGGGAAGGCTTTCCACTAGATGTTGGAACATTGCTGCTATAACAGCCTCCACTCTTCTGGGAAGACTTTCCACTAGATGTTGGAACATTGCTGCTATAACAGCCTCCACTCTTCTGGGAAGGCTTTCCACTAGATGTTGGAACATTGCTGCTATAACAGCCTCCACTCTTCTGGGAAGGCTTTCCACTAGATGTTGGAACATTGCTGCTATAACAGCCTCCACTCTTCTGGGAAGGCTTTCCACTAGATGTTGGAACATTGCTGCTATAACAGCCTCCACTCTTCTGGGAAGACTTTCCACTAGATGTTGGAACATTGCTGCTATAACAGCCTCTACTCTTCTGGGAAGGCTTTCCACTAGATGTTGGAACATTGCTGCTATAACAGCCTCTACTCTTCTGGGAAGACTTTCCACTAGATGTTGGAACATTGCTGCTATAACAGCCTCTACTCTTCTGGGAAGACTTTCCACTAGATGTTGGAACATTGCTGCTATAACAGCCTCCACTCTTCTGGGAAGACTTTCCACTAGATGTTGGAACATTGCTACTATAACAGCCTCCACTCTTCTGGGAAGGCTTTCCACTAGATGTTGGAACATTGCTGCTATAACAGCCTCCACTCCTCTGGGAAGGCTTTCCACTAGATGTTGGAACATTGCTGCTATAACAGCCTCCACTCTTCTGGGAAGGCTTTCCACTAGATGTTGGAACATTGCTGCTATAACAGCCTCTACTCTTCTGGGAAGACTTTCCACTAGATGTTGGAACATTGCTGCTATAACAGCCTCTACTCTTCTGGGAAGACTTTCCACTAGATGTTGGAACATTGCTGCTTTAACAGCCTCCACTCTTCTGGGAAGACTTTCCACTAGATGTTGGAACATTGCTGCTATAACAGCCTCCACTCTTCTGGGAAGGCTTTCCACTAGATGTTGGAACATTACTGCTATAACAGCCTCCACTCTTCTGGGAAGGCTTTCCACTAGATGTTGGAACATTGCTGCTATAACAGCCTCCACTCTTCTGGGAAGGCTTTCCACTAGATGTTGGAACATTACTGCTATAACAGCCTCCACTCTTCTGGGAAGGCTTTCCACTAGATGTTGGAACATTGCTGCTATAACAGCCTCCACTCTTCTGGGAAGACTTTCCACTAGATGTTGGAACATTGCTGCTATAACAGCCTCCACTCTTCTGGGAAGGCTTTCCACTAGATGTTGGAACATTACTGCTATAACAGCCTCCACTCTTCTGGGAAGGCTTTCCACTAGATGTTGGAACATTGCTGCTATAACAGCCTCCACTCTTCTGGGAAGACTTTCCACTAGATGTTGGAACATTGCTGCTATAACAGCCTCTACTCTTCTGGGAAGACTTTCCACTAGATGTTGGAACATTGCTGCTATAACAGCCTCTACTCTTCTGGGAAGACTTTCCACTAGATGTTGGAACATTGCTGCTATAACAGCCTCCACTCTTCTGGGAAGACTTTCCACTAGATGTTGGAACATTGCTACTATAACAGCCTCCACTCTTCTGGGAAGGCTTTCCACTAGATGTTGGAACATTGCTGCTATAACAGCCTCCACTCCTCTGGGAAGGCTTTCCACTAGATGTTGGAACATTGCTGCTATAACAGCCTCCACTCTTCTGGGAAGGCTTTCCACTAGATGTTGGAACATTGCTGCTATAACAGCCTCTACTCTTCTGGGAAGACTTTCCACTAGATGTTGGAACATTGCTGCTATAACAGCCTCTACTCTTCTGGGAAGACTTTCCACTAGATGTTGGAACATTGCTGCTTTAACAGCCTCCACTCTTCTGGGAAGACTTTCCACTAGATGTTGGAACATTGCTGCTATAACAGCCTCCACTCTTCTGGGAAGGCTTTCCACTAGATGTTGGAACATAGATGTTGGAACATTGCTGCTATAACAGCCTCCACTCTTCTGGGAAGGCTTTCCACTAGATGTTGGAACATTGCTGCTATAACAGCCTCCACTCTTCTGGGAAGGCTTTCCACTAGATGTTGGAACATTACTGCTATAACAGCCTCCACTCTTCTGGGAAGGCTTTCCACTAGATGTTGGAACATTGCTGCTATAACAGCCTCCACTCTTCTGGGAAGACTTTCCACTAGATGTTGGAACATTGCTGCTATAACAGCCTCCACTCTTCTGGGAAGGCTTTCCACTAGATGTTGGAACATTACTGCTATAACAGCCTCCACTCTTCTGGGAAGGCTTTCCACTAGATGTTGGAACATTGCTGCTATAACAGCCTCCACTCTTCTGGGAAGACTTTCCACTAGATGTTGGAACATTGCTGCTATAACAGCCTCTACTCTTCTGGGAAGGCTTTCCACTAGATGTTGGAACATTGCTGCTATAACAGCCTCTACTCTTCTGGGAAGACTTTCCACTAGATGTTGGAACATTGCTGCTATAACAGCCTCTACTCTTCTGGGAAGACTTTCCACTAGATGTTGGAACATTGCTGCTATAACAGCCTCCACTCTTCTGGGAAGACTTTCCACTAGATGTTGGAACATTGCTGCTATAACAGCCTCCACTCTTCTGGGAAGGCTTTCCACTAGATGTTGGAACATTGCTGCTATAACAGCCTCCACTCCTCTGGGAAGGCTTTCCACTAGATGTTGGAACATTGCTGCTATAACAGCCTCCACTCTTCTGGGAAGGCTTTCCACTAGATGTTGGAACATTGCTGCTATAACAGCCTCCACTCCTCTGGGAAGGCTTTCCACTAGATGTTGGAACATTGCTGCTATAACAGCCTCTACTCTTCTGGGAAGACTTTCCACTAGATGTTCGAACATTGCTGCTATAACAGCCTCCACTCTTCTGGGAAGGCTTTCCACTAGATGTTGGAACATTACTGCTATAACAGCCTCCACTCTTCTGGGAAGGCTTTCCACTAGATGTTGGAACATTGCTGCAGGGACTTGCTTCCATTCAGCCACAAGAGCATTAGTGAGGTCGGGCACTGATGTTTGGTGATTAGGCCAGTCGACGTTCCAATTCATCCCAAAGGTGTTCGATGGGGTTGGGGTCAGGGCTCTGTGGAGGCCAGTCAAGTTCTTCCACAACGATCTCGACAAACCATTTCTGTATGGATCTCACTTTGTGCACTGGGGCATTGTCATGCTGAAACAGGAAATGGCCTTCCCCAAACTGTTGCCACAAAGTTGGAAGCACAGAATCGTCTAGAATGTTGTTGTATGCTGTAACGTTAATGGTATATCAGCCAGACCGAATTCCACTGGTATGACAAAACATTTATTTTTACCGCTCTAATTATGTTGGTAACCAGTTTATTATATGAGGCATCTTGGGGGATTGTGGTATATGGCCAATATACCACGGCTAAGGACTCCACGTTGCGTCGTGCAGAAGAACAGCCCCGTTGGCCATATACCTTCTCGGGCCTTATTACACACACACACACACACACACACACACACTAAATGTTCAAAAGTTTGTGGACATTCTATCAAACTAATTTGAAGGGGTGTCCACATACTTTTGACCATTTTGTGTGTGTGTGTGTGTTTTGTCACATACCGAAGCTACTGCTGTTTTTATTAGAAAAACGTGGAATACAGATTCCACATTCACCCAGACCAACAAAAAAAAACATTTTTAATTGTTTTCCTTTATTTCTCACTCATAGAGACTTCTGGGAGACGGTGCATTCGTTTGGCGAGGAGGATAAGAGACTGTTCCTCCAGTTTACTACGGGGACTGACAGAGCACCCGTAGGAGGCCTGGGCAAGTTAAAGATGATCATCGCCAAGAACGGCCCCGACACAGACAGGTGAGACCAGGCCTCGGGTGCCAAATGGCATCATGGTCCCTATATGGTGCACGACTACTGACCAGAGTCCTGCTTTTGACCCAAACGGGTGTTTATTATGCCAGTTGGGACATAGCTCAGACTTTATGTCTGAGATGGTACCCTAATCCATACAGTGTATTCGAAAGTATTTAGACCCCTTTTTCCACATTTTGTTTCGTTTCAGCTTCATTCTAAAATGTAGTACACAATAACCCACAATGACAAAGCAAAAACGGGTTTTATTTTTTTCACATTTCTCACACCTTTATTTAACCAGGTAGGCCAGTTGAGAACACCTTTATTTAACCAGGTAGGCCAGTTGAGAACGCCTTTATTTAACCAGGTAGGCCAGTTGAGAACACCTTTATTTAACCAGGTCGGGCAGTTGAGAACACCTTTATTTAACCAGGTAGGCCAGTTGAGAACACCTTTATTTAACCAGGTAGGCCAGTTGAGAACACCTTTATTTAACCAGGTAGGCCAGTTGAGAACAAGTTCTCATTTGCAACTGCGACCTGGCCAAGATAAAGCAAAGCAGTGTGACACAGGCAACAACACAGAGTTACACATGGAATAAACAATAAACAAGTCAATGACACAGTAGAGAAAAGAAAGTCTATATACAGTGTTCAAAAGGCATGAGGAGGTAGGCAATAAATAGGCCATAGGAGCGAATAATTACAATTTAACAGATTAACACTGGAGTGATAAATGATCAGATGGTCATGTACAGGTAGAGATATTGGTGTGCAAAAGAGCAGAAAAGTAAATAAATATAAACAGTATGGGGATGCGGTAGGTAAATTGGGTGGGCTATTTACCAATAGACTATGTACAGCTGCAGCGATCGGTTAGCTGCTCAGATAGTTGATGTTTAAAGTTGGTGAGGGAAATAAAAGTCTCCAACTTCAGCGATTTTCAATTCGTTCCAGTCACTGGCAGCAGAGAACTGGAAGGAAAGGCGGCCAAATGAGGTGTTGGCTTTGGGGATGATCAGTGAGACACCTGCTGGAGCGCGTGCTACGGGTGGTGTTGTTATTGTGACCAGTGAACTGAGATAAGGCGGAGCTTTACCTGCATAGACTTATAGATGACCTGGAGCCAGTGGATCTGGCGACGAATATGTAGCGAGGGCCAGCCGACTAGAGCATACAAGTCGTGGTGGTGGGTAGTATAAGGTGCTTTGGTGACAAAATGGATGGCACTGTGATAGACTGCATCCAGTTTGCTGAGTAGAGATCAGTTGGAGGCCACGGAAGGAGTGTTTTATGGCATTGAAGCTCATTTGGAGGTTAGTTAACACAGTGTCCAAAGAAGGGCCAGAAGTATACAGAATGGTGTCGTCTGCGTAGAGGTGGTTCAGGGAATCGCCCGCAGCAAGAGCGACATCATTGATATATACAGAGAAAAGAGTTGGCCCGAGAATTGAACCCTGTGGTACCCACATAGACTTTCACAGAGGTCCGGACAGCATGCCCTCCTATTTGACACACTGAACTCTGTCTGCAAAGTAGTTGGTGAATCAGGCGAGGCAGTCATCAGAAAAACCGAGGCTACTGAGTCTGCCGATAAGAATATGGTGATTGACAGAGTCGAAAGCCTTGGCCAGGTCGATGAAGACGGCTGCACACACAAATTTAAAAAACGGATCACATTTCTATGAGTATTCAGACTCTTTACTCTGTGCTTTGTTGAAGAACCTTTGGCAGTGATTTCAGCCTGGAGTCTTCTTGGGAATGACGCTACAAGCTTGGCACATCTGTATTTGGGGAGTTTCTCCCATTTTTCTCTGCAGATCCTCTCAAGCTCTGTCAGGTTGGATGGGGAGCGTCGCTGCACAATTTTTTTCAGGTCTCTCCAGAGAGATGGGTTCGATCGGGTTCAAGTTCTGGCTCTGGCTGGGCCGCTCAAGGACATTCAGAGACTTGTCCCAAAGCCACTCCTGCCTTGTCTTGGCCTTGTGCTTAGGGTCGTTGTCCTGTTGGAAGCTGAATCTTCTCCCCAGTCTGAGTTCCTGGGCTAGTTTTTCATCAAGGATCTCTCTGTACTTTGCTCTGTTAATCTTTCCCTCGATCCTGACTAGTCTCCCAGTCCCTGCTGCTGAAAAACATCCCCACAGCATGATGCTACCACCACCATGCTTCACCGTTGGGATGGTGCCAGGTTTACTCCAGACAAGATTCTTGGCATTCAGGCCAAAGAGTTCAATCTTGGTTTCATCAGACCAGAGAATCTTGTTTTTCATTGTCTGAGAGTCTTTAGGTGCCTTTTGGCAAACTCCAAGTGGGCTGTCATGTGTCTTTTACTGAGGAGTGGCTTCCGTCTGGCCACTCTACCAAAAAGGCCTGATTGGTGGAGTGCTGCAGAGATGGTTGTCCTTCTGGAATGTTCTCCCATCTCGACAGAGGAACTGTGGAGCTCTGTCAGGGTGACCAGAGCTCCACAGCTCTTGGTCACCTCCCTGAACAAGACCCTTCTCCCCCGATTGCTCAGTTTGGCCGGGCAGCCAGCTCTAGGAAGAGTCTTGGTGGTTCCAAACTTCTTCCCTTTAAGAATGATGGAGGCCACTGTGTTCTTGGGGACCTTAAATGCAGCAGAAATGTTTTCCCTGGATATGTCTCTCGGCACAATCCTGTTTTGGAGCTTTACGGACATTTAATTAATTTGACATCTTGTCTTGGTTTTTGCTCTGACATGCAGTGTCAGCTGTGGGAACTTACAGACAGATACAGACAGGTGTGTGCCTTTCCAAATCATGTCCAATCAGTTGAATTTACCACATGTGGACTCAAATCAATTTGTACAAACATCTCAAGGATGATTAATGAAAACAGGATGCATCTGAGCTCAATTTCGAGTCTCATAGCAAAGGGTCTGAATACTTATGTAAATAAGGTATTTCTGTTTTTTATAATTTATCAATTTGAAAAAAATATTAACCTGTTTTCACTTTGTCAGTATTGGGTACTGTGTGTAGATTGTTTTTTTATTTAATACATTTTAGAATAAGGCTGTGACGTAACAAAATGTGGAAAAAGTCAAGGGGTCTGAAAACTTTCCGAATGCACTGTAGATTAGAACAACTAGAGCAGGGATCAACTACTAGATTAGAGCAGGGATCAACTACTAGATTAGAACAACTAGGGCAGGGATCAACTACTAGATTAGAACAACTAGAGCAGGAATCAACTACTAGATTAGAACAACTAGAGCAGGGATCAACTACTAGATTAGAACAACTAGGGCATGAATCAACTACTAGATTAGAACAACTAGAGCAGGGATCAACTACTAGATTAGAACAACTAGGGCAGGAATCAACTACTAGATTAGAACAACTAGGGCAGGAATCAACTACTAGATTAGAACAACTAGGGCAGGAATCAACTACTAGATTAGAACAACTAGGGCAGGAATCAACTACTAGATTAGAACAACTAGGGCAGGAATCAACTACTAGATTAGAACAACTAGGGCAGGAATCAACTACTAGATTAGAACAACTAGGGCAGGGATCAACTACTAGATTAGAACAACTAGGGCAGGGATCAACTACTAGATTAGAACAACTAGGGCAGGAATCAACTACTAGATTAGAGCAGGGATCAACTACTAGATTAGAACAACTAGAGCAGGGATCAACTACTAGATTAGAACAACTAGGGCAGGGATCAACTACTAGATTAGAACAACTAGAGCAGGGATCAACTACTAGATTAGAACAACTAGAGCAGGGATCAACTACTAGATTAGAGCAGGAATCAACTACTAGATTAGAACAACTAGAGCAGAGATCATCTACTAGATTAGAACAACTAGGGCAGGAATCAACTACTAGATTAGAACAACTAGGGCAGGAATCAACTACTAGATTAGAACAACTAGAGCAGGAATCAACTACTAGATTAGAACAACTAGGGCAGGGATCAACTACTAGATTAGAACAACTAGGGCAGGGATCAACTACTAGATTAGAACAACTAGGGCAGGAATCAACTACTAGATTAGAACAACTAGAGCAGGGATCAACTACTAGATTAGAACTAGAGCAGGGATCAACTACTAGATTAGAACAACTAGGGCAGGGATCAACTAGATTACAACATCTAGAGCAGGAATCAACTAGATTACAACATCTAGAGCAGGAATCAACTACTAGATTCAGCAGGGGACCATTTTTTTTCTTGTGCGGATGGTCCTGCACAATAATTTGTAGTCTGCACATTCACTGCAAGAAGACCACTAAAACCTAATTCTTTCAAACCATGCTTACATTTGTAAATGTCTGTCTATTATGCGTGGGAAAACTTGGAATACAGATGTGTTAAATTAAAATCAGCCTATTTCCTGGTGTTTTTACCATCTTTTATGTCCAACAATGAAAATGTTAAAAGTATTTCTTTATTTTTTGCTCAGAAAAGTTTGGGGGGCCAAATAAAACCACCCTGGGGCCAAATTCAGTCCGCGGGCCGCCAGTTGGGGAACCCTGCAGTAGGGTGTCATTTTGGATGCAGAATCATATCTCTTACCTGACCTGTTTCATTGGGGCCTCCCAGATTACTTGGATAGATCTGTAACTTCTGTCCCTCTCTCTCTCTGTCCCTCTCTCTCTCTCTGTCCCTCTCTCTCTCTCTCTGTCCCTTTCTCTCTCTCTCTGTCCCTTTCTCTCTCTCTCTGTCCCTCTCTCTCTCTCTCTCTCTGTCCCTCTCTCTCTCTCTCTCTCTCTCTCTCTCTCTCTCTCTCTCTCTCTCTCTCTCTCTCTCTCTCTCTCTCTCTCTCTCTCTCTGTCTCTCTCTCTCTCTCTTCTGTCCCTCTGTCCCTTTCTCTCTCTCTCTGTCCCTTTCTCTCTCTCTCTGTCCCTTTCTCTCTCTCTCTGTCCCTTTCTCTCTCTCTCTGTCCCTTTCTCTCTCTCTCTGTCCCTTTCTCTCTCTGTCCCTCTCTCTCTCTCTCTCTGTCCCTCTCTCTGTCTCGTCAGGTTACCTACTTCTCACACGTGTTTTAATGCTTTGCTGCTCCCTGAATACGATTCAAAGGAGAAACTGAAGGAGAGACTTCTCAAAGCCATCACTTATGCCAAAGGATTTGGAATGCTGTGAAACAAGCAAAAATGACAACTCTGCAAAAACAAAACAAAAACTTCCTGGCTTCAGTTCAATGGTTTTATGTTTTGTAATGGAGAAGGTAGGAATTATACAATGATGCAACAGTTGAAATTGATGTGGCATTACGACAAGGAAGTGCTCCAGAGACTGTGTGCCTGAACAGCAAATAGACTCAACTAGCAAGACATTCGATCTAGCCCCCCCTCAGATCCATTTAATATACGTAGAACCTCTCCTTACATTCTAGGTTATTCAAGCTGTTGAAATCAGTTATAATTCTTACTGGAGCTCGCTTGGTTTTATTTGATGTGTAAAAAAACAATAAAGAAGAGGAAGCAGGTTATCATTTATTGTTGTGAAAGTGCACTTAACTAGACCTTCTGAATGTTAGTGAATGGTATATACATTACTGTATACTGCCGTCTTAGGACATTTTGTTAGTTTATGATATTCTTTAATGCCAGCAGTGTTGTCGGTAACACTTCCTAATATAATACCCTCTTCATAATGCATTGAAAAGTACATTTATAATGATAATTTAATTTATAATGCATAATGCATAATAATGCCTTCCAGGTGTTTTATAGCTGCTCATAGACCTCTATAATGCTTTGTTTCAAGTTTTATTGTCACGTGCACAAGTACTGTGAAATACTTTTTCATTGTACTTGAAGGGGGGGGTGTTCATATGACGTGTTAGCGTGGTGTCGCGTAAGGCACAGGACTATTCTAACCAGTACACTAACACAGTGTTCCTGCTCTGCTGTAAGCTATGCAAGTGGCACCCTATTCCCTACATAGTGCACTACTTTTCACCAGGGCCCCTACATAGGGAATAGGGTGCCATTTGGGGCGCAACCCTTATGTATGATGGCGTTGCATCGTCATCTGTACCTGCTGCCTCTTTGGCAAATCTCCCTGCTACTTTTGGCTGCGGTCCTGCACTCTTTCTAATGTGTTGAATAGCTTGCTGTTCAATACCTATATGTTTTTTGCAATGTTCATTTTGTATGCCAGACAGAACAGAGCACACTCTCTCTTAGCCCTGACGGAGTGCTTTCAGTTTTTTGTATTTTATTTTAATGCATGGTTACAGACACAAAGTAAGTCATTAGCTTTACAAAAGCTCCAGTGAATTGTCAAGTCATGCTAGTTCTTTGGTAGCTGTACTCTCACTTACAGTTGCAAAAACATTTGGGGGGGAAATGCTTTACCCAAAAGCCCTTGGTTTTCCAGAAAGCCCTTGGTTTTCCAGAAAGCCCTTGGTTTTCCAGAAAGCCCTTGGTTTTCCAGAAAGCCCTTGGTTTTCCAGAAAGCCCTTGGTTTTCCAGAAAGCCCTTGGTTTTCCAGAAAGCCCTTGGTTTTACAGAAATCCCTTGGTTTTACAGAAATCCCTTGGTTTTACAGAAATCCTGGTTGGAAGAGTCCCAGAATCTGGAGGGAATAAAGAGGAAATCCAGAATCTTCCAACCAGGAGTTTTGGAAAACCTGGGAACGTTAGCAGCATTCTGCAACCCTAATCTGACTTCACAGTTCATCTGAAACCTGGGAACGTTAGCAGCATTCTGCAACCCTAATCTGACTTCACAGTTCATCTGACCCATATAATGTGAAATATTGACTTGGAGAAAAGTGTTTTATAATAATAACACTGAATTGATGTGCCACATCAATGCTCAGAACAGTGTGTTATTCTCTGAAGTATTTTTTGGTTTGTTGGTGTTTGATTTGGTGTGACTGTGGTTTGGTTTTCATTATGCTATACACCTGAAAGCCTGCCAAGCCATGCAGAATATTTTTGGTTTAATATCCAATAATGTGTACAACAGTCTTGGCAGGAAGGGTTTAATGGCTTGGTTTGATATCCTGTGATGTGTACAACAGTCTTGGCAGGAAGGGTTTAATGGTTTGGTTTGATATCCTGTGATGTGTACAACATTCTTGGCAGGAAGGGTTTAATGGTTTGGTTTGATATCCTGTGATGTGTACAACATTCTTGGCAGGAAGGGTTTAATGGTTTGGTTTGATATCCTGTGATGTGTACAACAGTCTTGGCAGGAAAGTTCATTCATAAAGGATTCATTCCCCTGTTTTACTGCCTGAATTCAAAATAGATTCAATATGAATTATTTTTTTCCCACCCTTTTACATACAATACCCTACAATTTTAGCAAATGTATTAAATAAAATCGATGCAATTTACATCAGTATTCACACCCCTAAATCAATACATGTCAGAAATCCCGTTTCTGAATAAGTCTGTAAGAGATTTGCACACCTGGATCGTACAATATTTGCACATTCTTTAAAAAATTGTTAAAGTTCTGTCAATTGGTTGTTTATAATTGCTAGACAGCCACTTGAACGTCTTGCCGTAGATTTTCAAGCAGATTTTAAGTCAAAACTGTAACTAGGTTACTCAGGAACCTTCAATGTCATCTTGGGTAAGCAACTCCAGTATACATTTGGCCTTGTGTTTTCAGTTATTCTCCTGCTGAAAGGTCAATTTGTCTCCCAGTGTCTGTTGGAAAGTAGACTGAACCAGGTTTTCTCTAGTCCTTCCTGATGACAAGCATACCCATAACATGATGCAACCGCCACTATGCATAACACATATTGATTATATGAAGATTAGTACTTAGTTAGTGATGTGTTAAATTTGCCCCAAACACTTTTTATTCAGGTTATAAAGTGAATTTCTTTGCCACATTTTTTTTGCAGTTTTACTTTTTTTTATTATTATTATTATTATTTGCCTTATTGCAAACATGATCCATGTTTTGGAATAGTTTTTATTCCGTACAGGCTTACTTCTTTTCACTCTGTCATTTAGATTAGTATTGTGGAGTAACTACAATGTTGTTGATCCATCCTCAGTTTTCTCCTATCACAGCCATTAAACTCAAACTGTTTTAAAGTCCCCATTGGCCTCATGGTGAAGAATCTCTATTTAATCCAATTCAGGCTGTGAGAACAAATGTGGATCAAGTCCAACGGCTGTGAAAACTTTCTGAATGCGGTTGTATTTAGTTGTTTGCTGCCTGGTTTATTTTGATATAATGGAAATTAAGGAAAGTACAAACATTTGAATTAAACACTTGATTTTGTCAACATAATGCAAAATAAAAAAAATAAGACATTTTTAACCCTCTCTGTGTAATCGTATCTGTGGACACTGTATTAACTCTACACTGTCATTCTCATCATATTAACATTCAACTCCATCTTCACTGACATTCTTATGACAAAATGCTTCACTTTAATTCCCCTTCTGTGAATTATACACTGAGTATACCAAGCACTAGGAACACCTTTCTAATATTGAGTTCCACCCTTCCCTTTGCCCTCAGAACAGCCTCGATTTGTCGGGGCGTGGACTCTATAAAGTGTCGGAAGAGTGTTCCACAGGGATGCTGGCATGTTGACTCCGATGCTTCCGACAGTTGTGTCAAGTTGGCTGATGTCCTTTGGGTGGTGCAGTTCTTGACACAAACCGGTGCGCTTGGCACCTACTACCATACCCTGTTCAAAGGCACTTCAGTCTTTGTCTTGCCCATTCATCCTCTGAATGGTACACATACACAAGCAATAACTCATTTATCTCAAGACTTAAAAATCCTTCTATAACCTGTCTCATCCCCTTCACGGATTGAAGTGGATTTAACAAGTTACATCAATAAGGGATCATAGCATTCAGCTGGAAAGAGCAGCTGTTGTGTTTTAATGTTTTGTATACTAAGTGTAGTTTCAACTGCACAGTTGTAATGTTTTATAAATCCCAACCACTAACAAAAACATGTGGTGTGTCTCCTTCCAGCTGCTGTAGATGTGTAGCACATAGCACTCCTCAGCCTGAAGTATCCTCAGCCAATAGCTAGCTTTCTGCATGGCGCTGACTGGTAAGAACACTTCCTGAGGACCAACCTGGTCTCAGAGCATTGTGGATTATCCTGTACGTAAATCCGAGACACTCCATGTATTATGATATTGTTGTGTTGCATTTCCTTCTATAGTTAGAGGACTCCTGATATCTCCAGGAGTGATACATTTATTTTTTGCCTTCATCTCTGGTCTAGTAGTCTTTTTGCTAGCTAGGGCCATCTACTTTAACTGCTGACTGTCTTCCCTGTAGCCTAGTTGGTGTGTGAACTGCTGACTGTCTTCCCTGTAGCCTAGTTGGTGTGTGAACTGCTGACTGTCTTCCCTGTAGTCTAGTTGGTGTGTGAACTGCTGACTGTCTTCCCTGTAGCCTAGTTGGTGTGTGAACTGCTGACTGTCTTCCCTGTAGCCTAGTTGGTGTGTGAACTGTCTTCCCTGAGCCTAGTTGGTGTGTGAACTTCCTTCCCTGTAGCCTAGTTGGTGTGTGAACTGCTGACTGTCTTCCCTGTAGCCTAGTTGGTGTGTGAACTGCTGACTGTCTTCCCTGTAGTCTAGTTGGTGTGTGAACTGCTGACTGTCTTCCCTGTAGTCTAGTTGGTGTGTGAACTGCTGACTGTCTTCCCTGTAGTCTAGTTGGTGTGTGAACTGCTGACTGTCTTCCCTGTAGCCTAGTTGGTGTGTGAACTGCTGACTGTCTTCCCTGTAGCCTAGTTGGTGTGTGAACTGCTGACTGTCTTCCCTGTAGTCTAGTTGGTGTGTGAACTGCTGACTGTCTTCCCTGTAGCCTAGTTGGTGTGTGAACTGCTGACTGCTCATAACTTGTAGATGATTGTTGACACATCAACCAGGATAAAGGGACAGGGGAATTTGTGACTTGTTTTGTAATCGGTGGCTGTATTGGAGAGAGAGTGGTTTCTCCTCTCCTAGACAATCACCAATTAGTACAGAGAGGTTGTGCTCTTCAGTCTCCCCTGGTTTCTGAGCGGCAAGTTTAAGCGGTGGTCATGTCAGTTGTGGTCTCGTTGCCGAAACGGTTTCTCAACTATGTGTGTGTGTGTTTTCTATACCTGAACTGCCGATTTGCGGTCAAGAACTTTGAGTTAATTTCAGGCTATGCTGAAATTAAGGAGGACATTTCACTCCCTCTCTACCTTCTCTTCCTCTGTATCTGCTGTTAAACATCACATGTCATCAGAGTGCGCAGCTGAACATTGTATGCTGGAAAACACTCAGTTTGTTATGTTTGATTTAATTAAATACGAATACAGAACGAATACAGAACTTGTTAATGTGAGGATTCCGCAAAAACACGGTTAGCTTTTGACAGCTTGGACCACTATTTCTTGTCCTGGAATCCTGCTCGACAGGGAATCCCGCAATCCTGCTCGACAGGGAATCCCGCAATCCTGCTCGACAGGGAATCCCGCAATCCTGCTCGACAGGGAATCCCGCAATCCTGCTCGACACGGAATCCCGCAATCCTGCTCGACAGGGAATCCCGCAATCCTGCTTGACAGAGACGCTAAGCTGTTAGCCATCAAGCTAACGAAGTTGGTACCAGATGAGTTTTCCAATGGAGCTTTGTCTGGAGAGTTAAATGACCGGTTCCAGCACTGTAGGATCTGTATGTACTACGCACTGTTTCAGGACAAACTGGATCACTCAGAGTTCCAATGCAGCAATTGTTTACTTGCCGAGGATTATAGGCTCAAAGTGTCTTCCTTGATCAAGCAGGTAGCCAGCCAACGTAAGAAACTGGGGAAAACGCAGAGTGGAATGTTGACCTTTTCTACGCTGGTGGCTGGATGGCGTTCGCGCTTGTTGGATGCATCTCCGCCTTGTCGTTTGTCGTTATCCGACTGGTCGGTGTTGCCCGGGGCGCCCCCATCTGAAGGAACACAGCAAGAGTAGCAAGACAATCAACGATGGTCACGAGCCGTGGAAGCCGAAGACAACGACCTACCCCAAAGCAGTCCACACTCCCAACAAGAGCCCTGGAGAGGATACAAACAATGAATAGTTTATCCTGGAGCCTGATCTTCCTGTATCTTCGTCGCCTGTGTCTTCGTCGCCTGTGTCTTCGTCGCCTGTATCTTCGTCGCCTGTATCTTCGTCGCCTGTATCTGCGGCCGCAGTGCCTACTACTTCCAAGTCGACGTCGACAACCTTCCGCCCCTGCTCTGAATCGAGCTTCTCCATCTGTCAGAGGCCTGCCACAGGTGCCGCGAGCAACATGCTCAAGCTATCCTGCCTCTCACCCGTCCATAAAGGGTTCTCCGAATCCTGAGAAGCGTGGGAGTGGGCGGATTTCCTCGTCCTTCTCGCCAGCCGTGATTCTGGACAGCTCCATTGTAAGAAATGTTCCTGGTGCAAAAAACAATGTATTTTCCCAGAGCCCGAGTAAATGACGTCACTACGCTGCTCCTGAATGTACAACGTCAGGACATGGCAATCAATTCTATCCTAGTCCATGTGGGTCTTAATGACATTATGAAGGGCAGTTTGGAAAAGTTGAAACTGGATTTTAAAGAGCTCATTGACTCTCTGCTAGACACTAACAAAAGACCCATCATATCTGGCCCTGTGTCCTCTCTGAATCGAGGCATTGAACGCTTTAGCAGGATTCTTTCTCCTCACAACTGGCTACGTGATTATTGCAGCTCAATGGGTGTAACTTTTGTTGACAATTTCAATACTTTTTGTAACAAAGAAAAGACGTTTTATAAGGAGGATGGGATCCACCCAAATCATTTGGGTTCCTGGATCCTTTCACAGCATTATCAGGCTGCGTTGAGACAGTGACTTATCAATGACCCAAAGTCCAGCTCAGCTAATCTCTACCATTGTGTCCCTGAGTCATCATAATGCTTCAGTAAATGTACATGATACCAGGGGTGTCAGTAGACACAATGTAACCTAATGTATGTCCCTCTGCCTGCTCTGAATGCCTCTGCTGATCCTACAGCTATTGTATGCAGTAATCATGTGTCTATGAACCAGATTTATACTGTTAGCACTAAGCTGGTGTTCCCTGGGAGTAGGTCCACTGTGAACAGCTCACCCTGCACAAACATAAAGAACATAAGCACATCTACTGCTGCTAAGCTTCCCTGTAAAGCAATGAAAGCAAGTAAGCATCTCAGAAGACAAGTGCTCAAAATAGCCCACGTTAATATGTGTAGTTTAAGAAACAAGGTTCATGAAATCAATCATTTGTGTTCGTGTTACGGATACAGGTGTCCTGTGTTCTTTTCTCTCCTTCTCCCCTCACAGGTGAAAATCATCACTCACCAATCAATCACCAATCAGAAGACACACCTCCTCCTGTTTCCTACCCAATCACAGTTCATTCTCCCTGTCAATTGTTTTCTCTAGAGCTCAATCTCTCTGTAAATGCCATATGTCTGTAGATCGCTCTGTTTCACCCTCTCCTACTATGTCTCTTTATGTATTGAGCTATCTTTTGTTTGAGCACCTCCATATTACATTTACATTTACATTTAAGTCATTTAGCAGACGCTCTTATCCAGAGCGACTTACAAATTGGTGCTTTCACCTTATGACATCCAGGGGAACAGCCACTTTACAATAGTGCATCTAGGTCTTTTAAGGGGGGGGAGGGGGGGGGGGTGAGAAGGATTACTTTATCCTATCCTAGGTATTCCTTAAAGAGGTGGGGTTTCAGGTGTCTCCGGAAGGTGGTGATTGACTCCGCTGTCCTGGCGTCGTGAGGGAGTTTGTTCCACCATTGGGGGGCCAGAGCAGCGAACAGTTTTGACTGGGCTGAGCGGGAACTGTACTTCCTCAGTGGTAGGGTATCACTTTGTCATCACATGTGAGTATTGTTTTTGGTTATGGTGTTTGTTTGCTGGTGGGAAAAGGGGGAACCAATACAAGTCGCCCATGGGCATACACTACCCGTAGGTAAACTTTGTTAAAAACACTAGTTAGAACTGGGCGGACCACCCACTGTATTTTTGGTTAGTTAGCTGTTGTTGAAATAGGCTAGTCTAGCTTAGGGGTGTTTTGGATGCTTATTGTTTCTTTCCTTGGGTCCAGCTCAGCCCCTTATCCTGCCCCCCCCCCCATTACCGTGTGTTTTCTAATAAACCATGTGTTTAGTTGTCTGGGGTTATTTCGTTCTCACTTTTACTTTTTCACTATTATAATTTGCATGAGTTATGTTACGGGTCTCGTTGCCATCTCCCCTAGACGGTCGGGCCAAAAGGGATTCGTAACAGCTAGTAACAGATGACATTCATATTCTGACAGCAACCTCCTTCAGCCGTGTAGTGCAAGGAGAACAATATCTCCCTCAACGTGATCAAGACAAAGGAGATGATTGTGAACTACAGGAAAAAGAGGACCGAGCACGCCCCCATTCTCATCGACGAGGCTGCAGTGGGGCAGGTTGAGAGCTTCAAGTTCCTTGGTGTCCACATCACTAACATGGTTCAAGCACACCAAGACAGTCATGAAGAGGGCACGACAAAACCTATTCCCCCTCATGAGACTGAAAAGATTTGGCATGTGTCCTCAGATCCTCAAAAGGTTCCACAGCTGCACCATCGAGAGCATCCTGACTGGTTGCATCACTGCCTGGTATGGCAACTGCTCGGCCTCCGACCACAAGGCACTTCAGAGGGTAGTGTGAACGGCTCAGTACATCACTGGGGCCAAGCTTGCCATCCATCCAGGACCTCTATACCAGGCGGTGTCAGAGGAAGGCCCAAAAAATGGTCAAAGACTCCAGCCACCCTAATCATAGACTGTTCTCTCTGCTACCTCACGGCAAGCGGTACCGGAGCACCAAGTCTAGGTCCAAGAGACTTCTAAACAGCTTCTACCTCCAAGCCATAAGACTCCTGATCACCTAATTAAATTTGCATTCCCAGACTATTTGCATTGCACCCCCCCTTTTACATCACTGCTACTCTTTGTTTTCATCTATGTCACTTTAATAACTCTACCTTCAACACCCTGTATATAGCCTCCACATTGACTCTGTACCGGTACCCCCCGTATATAGCCTCCACATTGACTCTGTACCGGTACCCCCTGTAGATAGCCTCCACATTGACTCTGTACCGGTACCCCTGTATATAGCCTCCACATTGACTCTGTACCCTGTATATAGCCTCCACATTGACTCTGTACCGTAACATAGCCTCCACATTGACTCTGTACCGGTACCCCCTGTATATAGCCTCCACATTGACTTAGTAACGGTAACCCCCTGTATATAGCCTCCACATTGACTCTGTACTGGTACACCCTGTATATAGCCTCCACATTGACTCTGTACCGTAATACCCTGTATATAGCCTCCACATTGACTCTGTACCGGTACCCCCTGTATATAGCCTCCACATTGACTCTGTACTGGTACCCCGCTGTGTATGTGACTAATGAGATTTTATTTGATATCTTTGAAACTCACTTAGACATTACCTTTGATGATACAGTGGTAGCAATACATGGTTATAACATCTACAGAAATGCCAAAGGTGGAGGTGCTGCTGTTTATATTCAGAACCACATTCCTGTAAAGCTTAGAGAGGATCTCATGTTAAATACTGTTGTAGTAATATGGCTACAGGTTAATCTGCCTCACCTAAATCCCATTCTGGTGGGAAGCTGCTATAGACCAGTCAGTATCTGGATAATGTTAAATACTGTTGTAGTAATATGGCTACAGGTTCATCTGCCTCACCTAAAGCCCATTCTGGTGGGAAGCTGCTATAGACCAGTCAGTATCTGGATAATGTTAAATACTGTTGTAGTAATATGACTACAGGTTCATCTGCCTCACCTAAATCCCATTCTGGAGGGAAGCTGCTATAGACCAGTCAGTATCTTGATAATGTTAAATACTGTTGTAGTAATATGACTACAGGTTCATCTGCCTCACCTAAAGCCCATTCTGGAGGGAAGCTGCTATAGACAGTCAGTATCTGGATAATGTTAAATACTGTTGAAGTAATATGGCTACAGGTTCATCTGCCTCACCTAAAGCCCATTCTGGTGGGAAGCTGCTATAGACAGTCAGTATCTGGATAATGTTAAATACTGTTGAAGTAATATGGCTACAGGTTCATCTGCCTCACCTAAAGCCCATTCTGGTGGGAAGCTGCTATAGACCAGTCAGTATCTGGATAATGTTAAATACTGTTGAGGTAATATGGCTACAGGTTCATCTGCCTCACCTAAAGCCCATTCTGGTGGGAAGCTGCTATAGACCAGTCAGTATCTGGATAATGTTAAATACTGTTGTAGTAATATGGCTACAGGTTCATCTGCCTCACCTAAAGCACCTTCTGGTGGGAAGCTGCTATAGACCAGTCAGTATCTGGATAATGTTAAATACTGTTGAGGTAATATGGCTACAGGTTCATCTGCCTCACCTAAAGCACCTTCTGGTGGGAAGCTGCTATAGACCAGTGCTAACAGTCAATAATGTTAAATACTGTTGAGGTAATATGGCTACAGGTTCATATGCCTCACCTAAAGCCCATTCTGGTGGGAAGCTGCTATAGACCACCAAGTGCTAACAGTCAGTATCTGGATAACATGTGTGAAATGCTGGATAATGTATGTGATATCAATAGAGAGGTATATTTACTGGTTGATATAAATATTGACTGGTTTTCATCATCACTCAGGAAAAAGCTTCAACCAGTGCCTGCAACCGGGATCAGGTTATCAGTCAACTTACCAGGGTAGTTACAAACAGCACAGGTGTTACGCACGCCTCTATGAAGAGGGAACGCAACACCCTGCTACAACTAAACTCTCTGTGAAGCGAAAAAGGTCTGTAGGTGCGAGTAAAAATGACAACAAGCAGAATGTGGTACCGTTTACAAGGACTTTATTCCTTTACACGGTAATATGGGGAAAAAGGGGCTGGACGGAACCAAAGCAAAGAAAGTAAATCTCAAACCCCCCCTCTCCTATCTTACCTGCCTACCCACTACTTACCTAATTTAGCACCACCTGGTGCCCTAACCAAAATACAGGGGGTGGTCCGCCCAGGTCTTACCTAGTGTGCCTAGACAGCGAATATACTACGGGTATATGTATGCCCGCGGGCCTCTTGCCTAAGCACTCCCAAGGTGCCTTCCCCTTCCCCCCTGGGAACAAATGAAACAGAATATTAAACCATTTTCAAACAAACGACATCAAATAAGCTCTATCTGAGCAACAAACTCACAAAATATACCAACTCTCAGCAAAATCCACCTCTAGCAAAATCTCTCTACAAAAAGCTCTACCTCCTGAACAGAACACTGGCATTTATATATCTTCAGATGGAATGGGTAATTGGAGACAGCTGTCTTGACGAGGGGGCGGAGTCAGCTCTCCAATTAGCCATGGAGTCGACCAATCAGCTGCTTGAGGGATTTCCGGAGCCATTTCCTGAAATAAACACATGCACAAACACAAACTACAACACATAAACTGGGGAACGTAACAATGTATTGATCACATCTTTACTAATTCTGCAGATATTTGCATTGGATGTAGTGATCACAACATAGTAGCCATATCTAGGAAAGGCTTGGCCTAATAGAGTGTATAAGAGGTCATACAAAGTTTTGAAATGATTCCTATGTTGTTGATGTTTTTTTTTCACTATTTCTGTGTGGACCTCAATTTGTGAACCTTTACCTTTATTTAACCTGGCAAGTCAATTAAGTACACATTCTTATTTATAATGACATCCTACCAAAAGGCAAAAGGCCTCCTGCAGCGATGGGGGGTGGGATTAAAAATAGGACAAAACACACATCACAACAAGAGAGACACCACAACACTGAATAAAGAGAGACACCACAACACTACATAAAGAGAGACACCACAACACTACATAAAGAGAGACACCACAACACTACAGGAAGAGAGACACCACAACACTACATAAAGAGAGACCACACGACATAAAGAGAGACACCACAACACTACATAAAGAGAGACACCACAACACTACAGGAAGAGAGACACCACAACACTACATAAAGAGAGACCACACGACATAAAGAGAGACAACACAACACTACATAAAGAGAGACACCACAACACTACATAAAGAGAGACCACACGACATAAAGAGAGACACCACAACACTACATAAAGAGAGACACCACAACACTACATAAAGAGAGACACCACAACACTACATAAAGAGAGACCACAACACTACATAAAGAGAGACACCACAACACTACATAAAGAGAGATACACAACACTACATAAAGAGAGATACACAACACTACATAAAGAGAGACCCCACAACACTACATAAAGAGAGACCACAACACTACATAAAGAGAGACACCACAACACTACATAAAGAGAGACACCACAACACTGAATAAAGAGAGACACCACAACACTACATAAAGAGAGACAACACAACACTACATAAAGAGAGACCACAACACTACATAAAGAGAGACCACAACACTACATAAAGAGAGACACCACAACACTGAATAAAGAGAGACACCACAACACTACATAAAGAGAGACAACACAACACTACATAAAGAGAGACCACAACACTACATAAAGAGAGACACCACAACACTGAATAGAGAGAGACACCACAACACTACATAAAGAGAGACACCACAACACTGAATAGAGAGAGACACCACAACACTACATAGAGAGAGACACCACAACACTGAATAAAGAGAGACACCACAACACTACATAAAGAGAGACACCACAACACTGAATAGAGAGAGACACCACAACACTACATAAAGAGAGACACCACAACACTGAATAGAGAGAGACACCACAACACTACATAGAGAGAGACACCACAACACTGAATAAAGAGAGACCCCACAACACTACATAAAGAGAGACACCACAACACTGAATAGAGAGAGACACCACAACACTACATAAAGAGAGACAACACAACACTACATAAAGAGATACACCACAACACTACATAAAGAGAGACACCACAACACTACATAAAGAGAGACACCACAACACTACATAAAGAGAGACACCACAACACTACATAAAGAGAGACACCACAACACTACATAAAGAGAGACACCACAACACTACATAAAGAGAGACACCACAACACTACATAAAGAGAGACACCACAACACTGAATAAAGAGAGACACCACAACACTACATAAAGAGAGACACCACAACACTACATAAAGAGAGACACCACAACACTACATAAAGAGAGACACCACAACACTGAATAAAGAGAGACAACACTGAATAAAGAGAGACACCACAACACTACATAAAGAGAGACACCACAACACTACATAAAGAGAGACACCACAACACTACATAAAGAGAGACACCACAACACTACATAAAGAGAGACACCACAACACTACATAAAGAGAGACAACACAACACTGAATAAAGAGAGACCCCACAACACTACATAAAGAGAGACCACACGACATAAAGAGAGACACCACAACACTACATAAAGAGAGACACCACAACACTACAGGAAGAGAGACACCACAACACTACATAAAGAGAGACACCACAACACTACATAAAGAGAGACACCACAACACTACATAAAGAGAGACACCACAACACTACATAAAGAGAGACACCACAACACTACATAAAGAGAGACACCACAACACTG